>NC_092253.1:20162462-20229962 GCF_036320965.1 Panulirus ornatus
CCCTTCCCTTTTAGTCGCCTTCTACGACACGCAGGGAATACGTGGGAAGTATTCTTTCTCCCCTATCCCCAGGGATAAATATATATATATATATATATATATATATATATATATATTTTTTTTTTTTTTTTTTTTTATACTTTGTCGCTGTCTCCCGCGTTTGCGAGGTAGCGCAAGGAAACAGACGAAAGAAATGGCCCAACCCCCCCCCCATACACATGTACATACGTCCACACACGCAAATATACATACCTACACAGCTTTCCATGGTTTACCCCAGACGCTTCACATGCCTTGATTCAATCCACTGACAGCACGTCAACCCCTGTATACCACATCGCTCCAATTCACTCTATTCCTTGCCCTCCTTTCACCCTCCTGCATGTTCAGGCCCCGATCACACAAAATCTTTTTCACTCCATCTTTCCACCTCCAATTTGGTCTCCCTCTTCTCCTCGTTCCCTCCACCTCCGACACATATATCCTCTTGGTCAATCTTTCCTCACTCATTCTCTCCATGTGCCCAAACCATTTCAAAACACCCTCTTCTGCTCTCTCAACCACGCTCTTTTTATTTCCACACATCTCTCTTACCCTTACGTTACTCACTCGCTCAAACCACCTCACACCACACATTGTCCTCAAACATCTCATTTCCAGCACATCCATCCTCCTGCGCACATCTCTATCCACAGCCCACGCCTCGCAACCATACAACATTGTTGGAACCACTATTCCTTCAAACATACCCACTTTTGCTTTCCGAGATAATGTTCTCGACTTCCACACATTTTTCAAGGCTCCCAAAATTTTCGCCCCCTCCCCCACCCTATGATCCACTTCCGCTTCCATGGTTCCATCCGCTGACAGATCCACTCCCAGATATCTAAAACACTTCACTTCCTCCAGTTTTTCTCCATTCAAACTCACCTCCCAATTGACTTGACCCTCACCCCTACTGTACCTAATAACCTTGCTCTTATTCACATTTACTCTTAACTTTCTTCTTCCACACACTTTACCAAACTCAGTCACCAGCTTCTGCAGTTTCTCACATGAATCAGCCACCAGCGCTGTATCATCAGCGAACAACAACTGACTCACTTCCCAAGCTCTCTCATCCCCAACAGACTTCATACTTGCCCCTCTTTCCAGGACTCTTGCATTTACCTCCCTAACAACCCCATCCATAAACAAATTAAACAACCATGGAGACATCACACACCCCTGCCGCAAACCTACATTCACTGAGAACCAATCACTTTCCTCTCTTCCTACACGTACACATGCCTTACATCCTCGATAAAAACTTTTCACTGCTTCTAACAACTTGCCTCCCACACCATATATTCTTAATACCTTCCACAGAGCATCTCTATCAACTCTATCATATGCCTTCTCCAGATCCATAAATGCTACATACAAATCCATTTGCTTTTCTAAGTATTTCTCACATACATTCTTCAAAGCAAACACCTGATCCACACATCCTCTACCACTTCTGAAACCGCACTGCTCTTCCCCAATTAAAAAGGGGGGTGACTGTATTGTTGACTGGTTGGTAAGGTTATTTAATGTATGTATGACTCATGGTGAGGTGCCTGAGGATTGGCGGAATGCGTGCATAGTGCCATTGTACAAAGGCAAAGGGGATAAGAGTGAGTGCTCAAATTACAGAGGTATAAGTTTGTTGAGTATTCCTGGTAAATTATATGGGAGGGTATTGATTGAGAGGGTGAAGGCATATATATATATATATATATATATATATTTTTTTTTTCTTTTTTTTTTTTTATACTTTGTCGCTGTCTCCCGCGTTTGCGAGGTAGCGCAAGGAAACAGACGAAAGAAATGGCCCAACCCCCCCCATACACATGTATATACATACGTCCACACACGCAAATATACATACCTACACAGCTTTCCATGGTTTTCCCCAGACGCTTCACATGCCTTGATTCAATCCACTGACAGCACGTCAACCCCGGTATACCACATCGCTCCAATTCACTCTATTCCTTGCCCTCCTTTCACCCTCCTGCATGTTCAGGCCCCGATCACACAAAATCTTTTTCACTCCATCTTTCCACCTCCAATTTGGTCTCCCTCTTCTCCTTGCTCCCTCCACCTCCGATACATATATCCTCTTGGTCAATCTTTCCTCACTCATCCTCTCCATGTGCCCAAACCACTTCAAAACACCCTCTTCTGCTCTCTCAACCACGCTCTTTTTATTTCCACACATCTCTCTTACCCTTACGTTACTCACTCGATCAAACCACCTCACACCACACATTGTCCTCAAACATCTCATTTCCAGCACATCCATCCTCCTGCGCACAACACTATCCATAGCCCACGCCTCGCAACCATACAACATTGTTGGAACCACTATTCCTTCAAACATACCCATTTTTGCTTTCCGAGATAATGTTCTCGACTTCCACACATTCTTCAAGGCCCCCAGAATTTTCGCCCCCTCCCCCACCCTATGATCCACTTCCGCTTCCATGGTTCCATCCGCTGCCAGATCCACTCCCAGATATCTAAAACACTTCACTTCCTCCAGTTTTTCTCCATTCAAACTCACCTCCCAATTGACTTGACCCTCAACCCTACTGTACCTAATAACCTTGCTCTTATTCACATTTACTCTTAACTTTCTTCTTCCACACACTTTACCAAACTCAGTCACCAGCTTCTGCAGTTTCTCACATGAATCAGCCACCAGCGCTGTATCATCAGCGAACAACAACTGACTCACTTCCCAAGCTCTCTCATCCCCAACAGACTTCATACTTGCCCCTCTTTCCAAAACTCTTGCATTTACCTCCCTAACAACCCCATCCATAAACAAATTAAACAACCATGGAGACATCACACACCCTTGCCGCAAACCTACATTCACTGAGAACCAATCACTTTCCTCTCTTCCTACACGTACACATGCCTTACATCCTCGGTAAAAACTTTTCACTGTTTCTAACAACTTGCCTCCCACACCATATATTCTTAATACCTTCCACAGAGCATCTCTATCAACTCTATCATATGCCTTCTCCAGATCCATAAATGCTACATACAAATCCATTTGCTTTTCTAAGTATTTCTCACATACATTCTTCAAAGCAAACACCTGATCCACACATCCTCTACCACTTCTGAAACCACACTGCTCTTCCCCAATCTGATGCTCTGTACATGCCTTCACCCTCTCAATCAATACCCTCCCATATAATTTACCAGGAATACTCAACAAACTTATACCTCTGTAATTTGAGCACTCACTCTTATCCCCTTTGCCTTTGTACAATGGCACTATGCACGCATTCCGCCAATCCTGAGGCACCTCACCATGAGTCATACATACATTAAATAACCTTACCAACCAGTCAACAATACAGTCACCCCTTTTTTTATAAATTCCACTGCAATACCATCCAAACCTGCTGCCTTGCCGGCTTTCATCTTCCGCAAAGCTTTCACTACCTCTTCTCTGTTTACCAAATCATTTTCCCTAACCCTCTCACTTTGCACACCACCTCGACCAAAACACCCTATATCTGCCACTCTATCATCAAACACATTCAACAAACCTTCAAAATACTCACTCCATCTCCCTCTCACATCACCACTACTTGTTATCACCTCCCCATTTGCGCCCTTCACTGAAGTTCCCATTTGCTCCCTTGTCTTACGCACTTTATTTACCTCCTTCCAGAACATCTTTTTATTCTCCCTAAAATTTAATGATACTCTCTCACCCCAACTCTCATTTGCCCTTTTTTTCACCTCTTGCACCTTTCTCTTGACCTTTGTTGCTGTCTCCCGCGTTAGCGAGGTAGCTCAAGGAAACAGACAAAAGAATGGCCCAACCCACCCACATACACATGTATGTACATATATGTATATATATATATATATATATATATATATATATATATATATATATATATATATATATATATATATGTATATTTGTATATATATCTATATATCCATATATATATATATATATATATATATATATATATATATATATATATATATATATATATATATGTATATAAATCCTCTTTGTCGTGCTCTTCTCACATATCCTCAGCTTTCTCTCTCTTCTTATCACCACACCCCACTCTTATCCTGTTATTTCGTACTTGAGTAACCCAATTCACACCACACATTGTAGTCAGACATATCATTTCCAACATATTCACCCTCCTGTGTTCCTACATATCTATAGCCTATGCCTTGCAACCATATGGCACCAGTGGGGCGACTGTACCTTCAGACCTGCCCATCTTGGCCCTCTTCCCACACATTCCTCAATTCTCTCTGGACCTTCACCCCCTCATCTGTTTAAATCTCTGTGGTTCCATTCAGTGCCATGTTCACTCTTAGGTATTAGAACACTTTATTTCCTCCAAGTTTTCTCCAGTCAAACTCACAAGCCTCACAAGTCTCACTCTCTATTTCTAAACCTGATAACCTTGTATTTATTCATATTTGCACTCATCTTTCTCCCTTCATGCATTCTCCCAAATTCAGTAGCCAGTTTCTCCATTTTCTCATTCAGATCTGCAACAGTTATTTTATCATTGGCAAACAGTACCTGACTCACCTCCCCAAACATCCTGACCCCAGCCAGACTTTAGACCTAACCATCTCCCCAAAATGCTTCCATTCTTATCCCTTACCACCCCATCCATAAAGAGATTGAACAGCCATGGTGACTTCACATACCTGCCATAAACCTTCCTTCACTTGGAACCACTCACTGTCCTCTCATCCTACTTACACACTCGCCTTCCTCTCTTGATAAACACTTCTTGATACTTCTAATGATCTTCCACCTTTATACCTAACACCTTCCACAAAGCATGTCTATCATTCCTATTATATACTTTTTCCAGACCCATAGAAGCCATATACAAAGCCTTCTATTTCACTAAGTTTTCTCACATGCATTCTTCACAGCAAACACCTGATCCACACGTCCTCTAGCATTCCCTAACCCACATTTTCTCTTGCCAGTCTGATGCTCTGTGCATGATGCCACCCTTTTAGTTACCACTCTTCCATACAACTTTCCAGGTATACTTATCTTTTGTGATATATCTCACCATACATACATAAAAAATTGTAACTTATGAATTAACAATACAGCCACCTAGTTTCTGAGAAATTCAACAGGAATACCTTCCATATCAGTTAAAGAGAGATATTTTATTACCAGAGAATGAAAGTGAAAAAGAAAAGGTTTATAAATCTTATAGCAGTGTTCAACAAGCTTTCTGTTTAATGGTGAGATTGGGGTAAGATTTACTGTTTGGTTTCTACACTATTATTAAACAGTTGTTTATTGAACAAGAGTACATAAAAGGAAACAGTGTACAACCGTATATGCTAGCTGTAGTGCACACCTCATCAAACTTGCTGGAAGGTTGATGGTGATATAACATTTAATATTTGATGTATTTTATAATTCAGTGTAGTTATTTATGAACAAAAGCACATAAAGAAACAATGTAAGACCAGAAGAGAGCATCATAAATTGATAACCATTGTAAACATTTATGCCAGTGAAAGTGTGCATCTCATCAAGCTTGCTGTAATAATGCTTCATTGTAAGATTGAGTAACTCTTGCTTATAATGATATAGAGCAATCATATACAAAGAAGAATATGGAAATTATAGTTACTATAAACATTTCTGCATTGGCAGTAGAATACATCCTATGAAACTCACTGTAGTGGAAATGATGATATATGACTTAATAGTTGGTATATATGATGTTATAGGACTATCATTTTTGAACACGAACATATCCAGTAAAAGCAATATGAAACCAAAAACAACATTACAGATTGATAATTCATTTACATGCAGGTGTCTGCTAGCCATACATACCGTATTTACCTTAGGATTACCAGAGGGCTCCTCTCTTCATGCATGAGAGTCTTAAATTCTAAAGTAACTGAAGAGTGGTACTGTAAAGAAAATATATGCAACCTTTTGGATTAATAGCATTTCAACTAAACATCCAGATCACTGGAGCAGTTTACTGTGATTTTCTTGCATATACCATATTTATCAGTTCTGTACTATCACTGAACTGTTTTATGAATAAGTTATTTTAAGTATATCACATATATTTCTTTTATTTTTTTCAGTAGGTTACACTGAGTCCTTCTTTCCAGTCCTCTACATCTGTGTCTCACTACTATACACTGAGGTAAGCTATGCAGTTCACATATGACCTTTGTCATATGTGGATGCTTACACTTACCACATTTTGTAATTTTAGGGAATCTTCATCTTATGTCCTTTTAATGACCCTTTCAGCTTCTCTCATTCCAGTAGCTGCTTTTTGATACACCTTTTCTTCCTTTATGTTCCACTTATTTCGAAAGTAGATTGCATGATGAGTTTAGATTGGTCATGCAGCTCTCTTGTTTGCAGTTGTTAGTTTTCTACTTGGATGAAGAGTCAGCATAGTCGCTGTTGGCATAGACTAAGAGAACATTGATAAAGTATGACCAGCAGCAAGATAGTTGTGTTAACCAAGGATCTGCATGAATTGTTTGTTGGATGGTTAATTGTATGATCAACCATCTGACATCTAAGTGATGTAAATGTTTTCGAAAGATGGATGAGGTTAAAATTGTTTAACATTGTTTAGAAATAAGAAAGAATGTGGAATGGAGAAATGCCTGAGAGACCTGCGATTGGGAAAGAGATCTCCAAGATATTAGAAAGTATAAGGCAAGGAAATGATGGTGAGAAAGTTTGCAGTAAAGGTGTTTAGTAGAAATGCTTAAGGTTGCTGTTAGATATGATTTATGATTATTCAGTTTTTTTGATACATAGTTGTGTTTCTATCAGACTGTAAATTGCTGAAAGAAATTTTAGAGAAGTTTTGGAGAAGGATGATATGAAGCACTTATGAGTTATGAAGACACTGAATGACAAATCACAGATAGAGTTCTTTATATCTGTTATCAAAAGATGTCTGTCCTTTTGAGTACTGTTTTTTGTGGCTGTGATACTGGGAGAAGAATTTATTAGGTCTGTTGTGTAATGGATAGATGTAGTTGTGGATACGTTTGATTTAGAATATATCATTTTACATAAGTATCATTTTGTCCCTGATTAGTGTACAAACATTCTTTATACACAGTAATTTGAAGAAGTATGAACTGTTTATATTGTAACCCACCCAGGAAAACTGAGCGTAGAGTTCAGCGTCGGGAGCGATCTCTCAAGGCTTTGCATGCAGCCACACGATTGGCTCAGTCTCGTCTCAAGTCCCTCTCTGCAGTCTGCAGGTTTGCTTTCTTGTTTCTTTGAAGATGTTAGAGTCACGTCACTGATAAGGTATGATATGACTTACTTGCAATTTAGTGTGTAAAGAGTTAGATTTGTGTCACCCACATGGCATGGCAGACACTTGAGGAAATTTTATATGGTTGTTTCCCAGCTTCTGAGGATTTGAGAGGCATATCACTCATGAATCTACTTTGGATTTTACTTGAGATTATGCCTCTTATAAAGAGATTTAACCTGGAACTTACAGTAACTCATAACTTGAAGAAAATGCCATCTTTAGCCATGGATCTTTATGCAGTTGTGTATCACCATGAAGACCTGAATGGCCTATATAAGGCCCTAAAATCTGATTAGGATTTTGCTTGAGTTATGCCATTTGTAAAAAACTTTAATGTGGAACTTACCTCAGCTCATAACTTAAAGAGAATGCTACCTTTATGGATCTTTATGCAGTTGTTTATCAGCATCTGAAAAACTGAAGGGCTTATATAAGGCCATTAATTCTAGTTAAGATTTTGCTTGAGTTATGCCGCATAAAAGATAAAGTTTAACCAGGCTCATAACTTGAATTTGAAGAAAATTCCACATTTGACATTGGTACTTCATACATATCTGCTGATGTTTTCCAAACACTATTTCCTCCCATTTTGATTTTTCCTTTCAGTTACTGTGCTGCAATGTTGGCAACACAAATTTTCATAGGATGTTTCTTGTTCAAGTTTATTGTTTTATTTGATATATATATGTATATATATATCTTTCTTTTCTTTTCTTTCAAACTATTTCCCATTTCCCGCATTAGCGAGGTAGCGTTAAGAACAGAGGACTGGGCCTTAGAGGGAATACCCTCACCTGGCCCAATTCTCTGTTCCTGCTTTTGGAAAATTAAAAAAAAAAAAAAAACGAGAGGGGAGGATTTCCAGCCCCCCGCTCCCTCCCCTTTTAGTCGCCTTCTACGACATGCAGGGAATACGTGGGAAGTATATATTTTTTTTTTTTTTTTTTATACTTTGTCGCTGTCTCCCGCGTTTGCGAGGTACCGCAAGGAAACAGACGAAAGAAATGGCCCAACCCCCCCCCCCCATACACATGTATATACATACGTCCACACACGCAAATATACATACCTACACAGCTTTCCATGGTTTATCCCAGACGCTTCACATGCCTTGATTCAATCCACTGACAGCACGTCAACCCCGGTATACCACATCGCTCCAATTCACTCTATTCCTTTCCCTCCTTTCACCCTCCTGCATGTTCAGGCCCCGATCACACAAAATCTTTTTCACTCCATCTTTCCACCTCCAATTTGGTCTCCCTCTTCTCCTCGTTCCCTCCACCTCCGACACATATATCCTCTTGGTCAATCTTTCCTCACTCATTCTCTCCATGTGCCCAAACCACTTCAAAACACCCTCTTCTGCTCTCTCAACCACGCTCTTTTTATTTCCACACATCTCTCTTACCCTTACGTTACTTACTCGATCAAACCACCTCACACCACACATTGTCCTCAAACATCTCATTTCCAGCACATCCATCCTCCTACGCACAACTCTATCCATAGCCCACGCCTCGCAACCATACAACATTGTTGGAACCACTATTCCTTCAAACATACCCATTTTTGCTTTCCGAGATAATGTTCTCGACTTCCACACACATTTTTTTTTTTTTTTTTTATACTTTGTCGCTGTCTCCCGCGTTTGCGAGGTAGCGCAAGGAAACAGACGAAAGAAATGGCCCAACCCCCCCCCCCCATACACATGTACATACACACGTCCAGACACGCAAATATACATACCTACACAGCTTTCCATGGTTTACCCCAGACGCTTCACATGCCTTGCTTCAATCCACTGACAGCACGTCAACCCCTGTATACCACATGACTCCAATTCACTCTATTTCTTGCCCTCCTTTCACCCTCCTGCATGTTCAGGCCCCGATCACACAAAATCTTTTTCACTCCATCTTTCCACCTCCAATTTGGTCTCCCTCTTCTCCTCGTTCCCTCCACCTCCGACACATATATCCTCTTGGTCAATCTCTCCTCACTCATTCTCTCCATGTGCCCAAACCATTTCAAAACACCCTCTTCTGCTCTCTCGACCACGCTCTTTTTATTTCCACACATCTCTCTTACCCTTACGTTACTTACTCGATCAAACCACCTCACACCACACATTGTCCTCAAACATCTCATTTCCAGCACATCCATCCTCCTGCGCACATCTCTATCCATAGCCCACGCCTCGCAACCATACAGCATTGTTGGAACCACTATTCCCTCAAACATACCCATTTTTGCTTTCCGAGATAATGTTCTCGACTTCCACACATTTTTCAAGGCTCCCAAAATTTTCGCCCCCTCCCCCACCCTATGATCCACTTCCGCTTCCATGGTTCCATCCGCTGACAGATCCACTCCCAGATATCTAAAACACTTCACTTCCTCCAGTTTTTCTCCATTCAAACTCACCTCCCAATTGACTTGACCCTCACCCCTACTGTACCTAATAACCTTGCTCTTATTCACATTTACTCTCAACTTTCTTCTTCCACACACTTTACCAAACTCAGTCACCAGCTTCTGCAGTTTCTCACATGAATCAGCCACCAGCGCTGTATCATCAGCGAACAACAATTGACTCACTTCCCAAGCTCTCTCATCCCCAACAGACTTCATACTTGCCCCTCTTTCCAGGACTCTTGCATTTACCTCCTTTACAACCCCATCCATAAACAAATTAAACAACCATGGAGACATCACACACCCCTGCCGCAAACCTACATTCACTGAGAACCAATCACTTTCCTCTCTTCCTACACGTACACATGCCTTACATCCTCGATAAAAACTTTTCACTGCTTCTAACAACTTGCCTCCCACACCATATATTCTTAATACCTTCCACAGAGCATCTCTATCAACTCTATCATATGCCTTCTCCAGATCCATAAATGCTACATACAAATCCATTTGCTTTTCTAAGTATTTCTCACATACATTCTTCAAAGCAAACACCTGATCCACACATCCTCTACCACTTCTGAAACCGCACTGCTCTTCCCCAATCTGATGCTCTGTACATGCCTTCACCCTCTCAATCAATACCCTCCCATATAATTTACCAGGAATACTCAACAAACTTATACCTCTGTAATTTGAGCACTCACTCTTATCCCCTTTGCCTTTGTACAATGGCACTATGCACGCATTCCGCCAATCCTCAGGCACCTCACCATGAGTCATACATACATTAAATAACCTTACCAACCAGTCAACAATACAGTCACCCCCTTTCTTAATAAATTCCACTGCAATACCATCCAAACCTGCTGCCTTGCCGGCTTTCATCTTCCGCAAAGCTTTCACTACCTCTTCTCTGTTTACCAAATCATTTTCCCTAACCCTCTCACTTTGCACACCACCTCGACCAAAACACCCTATATCTGCCACTCTGTCATCAGACACATTCAACAAACCTTCAAAATACATACACACATATATATATATATATATTTTTTTTTTGCCGCTGTCTCCCACGTTTGCGAGGTAGCGCAAGGAAACAGACGAAAGAAATGGCCCAACCCACCCCCATACACATGTATATACATACGTCCATACACGCAAATATACATACCTACACAGCTTTCCATGGTTTACCCCAGACACTTCACATGCCCAGATTCAATCCACTGACAGCAC
This sequence comes from Panulirus ornatus, assembly GCF_036320965.1. Taxonomy (NCBI): domain Eukaryota; kingdom Metazoa; phylum Arthropoda; class Malacostraca; order Decapoda; family Palinuridae; genus Panulirus; species Panulirus ornatus. The sequence goes on from NC_092253.1 coordinate 20,173,508, forward strand.
GTCAACCCCGGTATACCACATCGATCCAATTCACTCTATTCCTTGCCCTCCTTTCACCCTCCTGCATGTTCAGGCCCCGATCACACAAAATCTTTTTCACTCCATCTTTCCACCTCCAATATGGTCTCCCACTTCTCCTCGTTCCCTCCACCTCCGACACATATAACCTCTTGGTCAATCTTTCCTCACTCATTCTCTCCATGTGCCCAAACCATTTCAAAACACCCTCTTCTGCTCTCTCAACCACGCTCTTTTTATTTCCACACATCTCTCTCACCCTTATTTTACTTACTCGATCAAACCACCTCACACCACACATTGTCCTCAAACATCTCATTTCCAGCACATCCACCCTCCTACGCACAACTCTATCCATAGCCCACGACTCGCAACCATACAATATTGTTGGAACCACTATTACTTCAAACATACCCATTTTTGCTTTCCGAGATAATGTTCTCGACTTCCACACATTCTTCAAGGCTCCCAAAATTTTCGCCCCCTCCCCCACCCTATGATCCACTTCCACTTCCATGGTTCCATCCGCTGCCAGATCCACTCCCAGATATCTAAAACACTTTACTTCCTCCAGTTTTTCTCCATTCAAACTTACCTCCCAATTGACTTGACCCTCAACCCTACTGTACCTAATAACCTTGCTCTTGTTCACATTTACTCTTAACTTTCTTCTTTCACACACATATATATATATATATATATATATATATATATATATATATATATATATATATATATATATATATAATCACCTCCCCATTAGCGCCCTTCTCTGAAGTTCCCATTTGCTCACTTGTCTTACGCACTTTATTTACCTCCTTCCAGAACATCTTTTTTTTTTTTTTTTTTTTTTTTTTTTTTTCCCGCTGTCTCCCGCGTTTGCGAGGTAGCGCAAGGAAACAGACGAAAGGAAATGGCCCAACCCACCCCCATACACATGCCTTGATTCAATCCACTGACAGCACGTCAACCCCGGTATACCTCATCGATCCAATTTACTCTATTCTTTGCCCTCCTTTCACCCTCCTGCATGTTCAGGCCCCGATCACACAAAATCTTTTTCACTCCATCTTTCCACCTCCAATTTGGTCTCCCTCTTCTCCTCGTTTCCTCCACCTCCGACACATATATCCTCTTGGTCAATCTTTCCTCACTCATTCTCTCCATGTGACCAAACCATTTCAAAACACCCTCTTCTGCTCTCTCAACCACGCTCTTTTTATTTCCACACATCTCTCTTACCCTTACGTTACTTACTCGATCAAACCACCTCACACCACACATTGTCCTCAAACATCTCATTTCCAGCACATCCATCCTCCTGCGCACAACTCTATCCATAGTCCACGCCTTGCAACCATAAACATTGTTGGAACCACTATTCCTTCAAACATACCCATTTTTGCTTTCCGAGATAATGTTCTCGACTTCCACACATTCTTCAAGGCTCCCAGAATTTTCGCCCCCTCCCCCACCCTATGATCCACTTCCGCTTCCATGGTTCCATCCGCTGGCAGATCCACTCCCAGATATCTAAAACACTTCACTTCCTCCAGTTTTTCTCCATTCAAACTCACCTCCCAATTGAATTGACCCTCAACCCTACTGTACCTAATAACCTTGCTCTTATTCACATTTAGTCTTAACTTTCTTCTTTCACACACTTTACCAAACTCAGTCACCAGCTTCTGCAGTTTCTCACATAAATCAGCCACCAGCGCTGTATCATCAGCGAACAACAACTGACTCACTTCCCAAGCTCTCTCATCCCCAACAGACTTCATACTTGCCCCTCTTTCCAAAACTCTTGCATTCACCTCCCTAACAACCCCATCCATAAACAAATTAAACAACCATGGAGACATCACACACCCCTGCCGCAAACCTACATTCACTGAGAACCAATCACTTTCCTCTCTTCCTACACGTACACATGCCTTACATCCTCGATAAAAACTTTTCACTGCTTCTAACAACTTGCCTCCCACACCATATATTCTTAATACCTTCCACAGAGCATCTCTATCAACTCTATCATATGCCTTCTCCAGATCCATAAATGCTACATACAAATCCATTTGCTTTTCTAAGTATTTCTCACATACATTCTTCAAAGCAAACACCTGATCCACGCTTCCTCTACCACTTCTGAAACCACACTGCTCTTCCCCAATCTGATGCTCTGTACATGCCTTCACCCTCTCAATCAATACCCTCCCATATAATTTACCAGGAATACTCAACAAACTTATACCTCTGTAATTTGAGCACTCACTCTTATCCCCTTTGCCTTTATACAATGGCACTATGCACGCATTCCGCCAATCCTCAGGCACCTCACCATGAGTCATACATACATTAAATAACCTTACCAACCAGTCAACAATACAGTCACCCCCTTTTTTAATAAATTCCACTGCAATACCATCCAAACCTGCTGCCTGATACTCTCTCACCCCAACTCTCATTTGCTCTCTTTTTCACCTCTTGCACCTTTCTCTTGACCTCCTGTAGTGGTGATGTGAGAGGGAGATGGAGTGAGTATTTTGAAGGTTTGTTGAATGTGTTTGATGATAGAGTGGCAGATATAGGGTGTTTTGGTCGAGGTGGTGTGCAAAGTGAGAGTGTTAGGGAAAATGATTTGGTAAACAGAGAAGAGGTAGTAAAAGCTTTGCGGAAGATGAAAGCCAGCAAGGCAGCAGGTTTGGATGGTATTGCAGTGGAATCTATTAAAAAAGGGGGTGACTGTATTGTTGACTGGTTGGTAAGGTTATTTGATGTATGTATGACTCATGGTGAGGTGCCTGAGGATTGGCGGAATGCGTGCATAGTGCCATTGTACAAAGGCAAAGGGGATAAGAGTGAGTGCTCAAATTACAGAGGTATAAGTTTGTTGAGTATTCCTGGTAAATTATATAGGAGAGTATTGATTGAGAGGGTGAAGGCATGTACAGAGCATCAGATTGGGGAAGAGCAGTGTGGTTTCAGAAGTGGTAGAGGATGTGTGGATCAGGTGTTTGCTTTGAAGAATGTATGTGAGAAATACTTAGAAAAGCAAATGGATTTGTATGTAGCATTTATGGATCTGGAGAAGGCATATGATAGAGTTGATAGAATGCTCTGTGGAAGGTATTAAGAATATATGGTGTGGGAGGCAAGTTGTTAGAAGCAGTGAAAAGTTTTTATCGAGGATGTAAGGCATGTGTACGTGTAGGAAGAGAGGAAAGTGATTGGTTCTCAGTGAATGTAGGTTTGCGGCAGGGGTGTGTGATGTCTCCATGGTTGTTTAATTTGTTTATGGATGGGGTTGTTAGGGAGGTGAATGCAAGAGTTTTGGAAAGAGGGGCAAGTATGAAGTCTGTTGGGGATGAGAGAGCTTGGGAAGTGAGTCAGTTGTTGTTCGCTGATGATACAGCGCTGGTGGCTGATTCATGTGAGAAACTGGCGAAGCTTGTGTCTGAGTTTGGTAAAGTGTGTGAAAGAAGAAAGTTAAGAGTAAATTGAGGGTCAAGTCAATTGGGAGGTAAGTTTGAATGGAGAAAAACTGGAGGAAGTAAAGTGTTTTAGATATCTGGGAGTGGATCTGGCAGCGGATGGAACCATGGAAGCAGAAGTGAATCATAGGGTGGGGGAGGGGGCGAAAATCCTGGGAGCCTTGAAGAATATGTGGAAGTCGAGAACATTATCTCGGAAAGCAAAAATGGGTATGTTTGAAGTAATAGTGGTTCCAACAATATTGTATGGTTGCGAGTCGTGGGCTATGGATAGAGTTGTGTGTAGGAGGGTGGATGTGCTGGAAATGAGATGTTTGAGGACAATGTGTGGTGTGAGGTGGTTTGATCGAGTAAGTAATGTAAGGGTGAGAGAGATGTGTGGAAATAAAAAGAGCGTGGTTGAGAGAGCAGAAGAGGGTGTTTTGAAATGGTTTGGGCACATGGAGAGAATGAGTGAGGAAAGATTGACCAAGAGGATATATGTGTCGGAAATGGAGGGAACGAGGAGAAGAGGGAGACCAAATTGGAGGTGGAAAGATGGAGTGAAAAAGATTTTGTGTGATCGGGGCCTGAACATGCAGGAGGGTGAAAGGCGTGCAAGGAATAGAGTGAATTGCAATGATGTGGTATACCGGGGTTGACGTGCTGTCAGTGGATTGAACCAGGGCATGTGAAGCGTCTGGGGTAAACCATGGAAAGTTCTGTGAGGCCTGGATGTGGAAAGGGAGCTGTTGTTTCGGTGCATTATTACATGACAGCTAGAGACTGAATGTGAACGAATGGGGCCTTTGTTGTCTTTTCCTAGCGCTACCTCGCACACATGAGGGGGGAGGGGGTTGTTATTGCATGTGTGGCGAGGTGGCGATGGGAATAAATAAGGCAGACTATGAATTATGTTATATATATGTATATGTCTGTGTGTGTATATATATGTGTACATTGAGATGTATGAGTATGTATATTTACGTGTGTGGACGTGTAAGTATATACATGTGTATGGGGGTGGGTTGGGCCATTTCTTTTGTCTGTTTCCTTGTGCTACCTCGCAAACGCGGGAGACAGCGACATAGCAAAATAAATGAATATATATATATATATATATATATATATATATATATATATATATATATATATATATATATTATCTCGGAAAGCAAAAATGGGTATGTTTGAAGGAATAGTGGTTCCAACAATGTTGTATGGTTGCGAGGCGTGGGCTATGGATAGAGTTGTGCGCAGGAGGATGGATGTGCTGGAAATGAGATGTTTGAGGACAATGTGTGGTGTGAGGTGGTTTGATCGAGTAAGTAACGAAAGGGTAAGAGAGATGTGTGGAAATAAAAAGAGCGTGGTTGAGAGAGCAGAAGAGGGTGTTTTGAAATGGTTTGGGCACATGGAGAGAATGAGTGAGGAAAGATTGACCAAGAGGATATATGTGTCGGAAATGGAGGGAACGAGGAGAAGAGGGAGACCAAATTGGAGGTGGAAAGATGGAGTGAAAAAGATTTTGTGTGATCGGGACCTGAACATGCAGGAGGGTGAAAGGAGGGTAAGGAATAGAGTGAATTGGAGCGATGTGGTGTACCGGGGTTGACGTGCTGTCAGTGAATTGAATCAAGGCATGTGAAGCGTCTGGGGTAAACCATGGAAAGCTGTGTAGGTATGTATATTTGCGTGTGTGGACGTATGTATATACATGTGTATGGGGGTGGGTTGGGCCATTTCTTTCATCTGTTTCCTTGCGCTACCTCGCAAACGCGGGAGACAGTGGCAAAAAAAAAAAAAAAAAAAATATATATATATATATATATATCTTTCTTTCTTTCATACTATTCGCCATTTCCCGCATTAGCGAGGTAGCGTTGAGAACAGAGGACTGGGCCCTTGAGGGAATATCCTCACCTGGGCCCCTTCTCTGTTCCCTCTTTTGGAAAAAAAAAAAAAAAAAAAAAAAAAAAAAAAAAAAAGTGAGAGGGGAGGATTTCCAGCCCCCCGCTCCCTCCCCTTTTAGTCGCCTTCTACGACACGCAGGGAATACGTGGGAAGTATTCTTTCTCCTAGGGGAGAAAGAATACTTCCCACATATTCCCTGCGTGTCATAAAAGGTAATGAAAAGGGGAGGAAGCGGGGGGCTTGAAATCTTCCCCTCCCATTTTTTTATATTTTCCAAAAGAAAGAACAGAATAGGGGGCCAAGTGAGGATATTCCCTCTAAGGCTCAGTCCTCTGTTCTTAATGCTACCTCTGTAATGTGGGAAATGGCAAATATGTATGAAAAAAAATATTGTATTAGATTTAGTTTTTTGAACTGGTTATTACACTTACATGTATTTGGAGAATACATCACAGCTGTCTTGAAAACAGTAGAGTTCATTCAAAAAGTACCTCTGACACAATTATAACTAAAGCTCTCCTGTGTGTTCTTGAGTTTGTTACTAAAGATGGCTAAGATGGTTGTTCTTTGATTTTTGAGTAAAATGCTATAGGAGTTTGTAAGCATAATAATCTTAGGATGATACTATAAAACAAATCTACTTTTAATGGAAAGCTTGGTAACAAATATTCAAGTCTCTTAAGCATTTTCTGGTATGCAGTGAACTCCTTGAAGATCGAGCACAGCTTCTAGAGGCATTAGTAGCTCAGCGAAAAGAAACGGAGGAATTGTCAAGAGAAATCACCCTGCGTAGTGCAGCAGTTGGGGCACTTTCACAGAAGCTCAAGGTATGTGTAAGTTTCATTAATTATCTGGGCAGTCTCCTGCAGGACTGGGCAATCTTACCCTTGCCATCTTATTGGGTTGAAGATTGGAATCCCATCTCTGAAAAAAAAGTAAAAATGATTTCAACAAAAGATGTATATGATTTATCTTCGATGCACATTGTGCTGCAGTTACTGCGACAAGATGTGTGCATTGCTCTGACTGAGGGGTGTATGCAAGGAATAAATGAATGCAAGCTGATGGCATTGTTGAATATTCCAAGGGGGTAGTAGAAAAAATTTTGGTTGGTTTTATTATATATCATATCATATAGTAAGGTTTGATTTAAATTCTTATTTGGATATCTTGGGATTAGAATTGTAAATGAAAATTAAAAGAGATATGGATTATGAATGTATGGAATGGAATTGTAAATAACCTCCAAGAAATTTTAAATAATAAGTTGAAGCATAGTGATGGAATGGTACAAAGTGAGATTGAAGCCATGTGGAAGCTTGATATAGGTATGATGAGGTTGTGGAAAGAGAGGAATGACATGAGATAAAGAGATAGATATGTGATTTGATGAGAAAAGGGAAAACTTACTGTAACAGAAAATAGTGAAGAATGAAGGATGTTGAGCGAAGAATATGAAGTCTTGAATAAGTAGGTAAGATGGTACATGGAAATAAACCAGGAATAAATCAAGTAAGAGCATCTGAAAAAGAGTAAATGAAAATCTGAGGAGAATTTTTGGCAAGCAAGTGAACAAGAGGGAATTATGTGTCTGCCATGTTTTGAGTTAGCGATGTCATTTGAAAGTGATGCCTACAAAACTTGTACACCTGTGGAGGGTCAAATTAACGATAAATGAGGAATAGGGAAAATAAGAAATTATTATGGAAAGAAGATAGTGAGGTGCAAACGAGCTTTCTATATGTAAAGTAAGGGTGTCTTGACAACTTTATGACAAAGGATGAATTGCATAAGAAGTGAAGAGAATTCCTTAAAGAACTGGTTAAGAGTGAAGATATTAACCTTCCTGGCCTCTCTGCAGTACAAGAAGGGCTGTGCTGTCTTCGTACTTCCTTTGATATCTCTATATTTACCATCTCCATTCTTTCATGTTTCTCTTGCTTCCCTAGTTCTATCAGCTTTGATGATGACCATACAGAATTCTTTCTTGTTTGTAATTACTCTTTGTATATTATGGGGAAAGTCTCATACACTCATGTTGCCGTGTCTCTTAACAGTGTATATATATGTACCATGTCTTTTACTTCTGTGTATGTATGCACACACAAACACACCCTAGTATATGCCAGGTACCCATTTTATTGACCTGCCCTTAGGGAGGATGAATAGATGGGTAGACTGTGTACTAACTGCTTCAACCAGGATTTGAACTTCTACGTGTTTTATCCTAGGTAGTCTGTGCATTCGTGATAGTCAGTAACGCTGACCACTACACCATGGAGGTCCTTAATGGAAGCGTCTTAGGTTGTGCATTACCTTCTGGAAACTTCAACCCGAACATATCCATTACTAGTTATCTTCTTATTTCTTGTCTGTCTGTATCCGCCATTGCCTATTTCTTTTATTGGAGAAACTGCATCTGGCAAGTCTATAGGTTGTAGTAACCTTTTGATCAGCATGTCTTTCTTCTCCACTCTTTCCTCTGTGTGTGGAATGTGATCTTGCAGTCCAGAAACCATGAAGTTTATATCTGTCACCCTCCTACTTCATTAATCTGTAAAATTTTGGAGCCAGCTTCTTGTCTGCTGAGTCATTCAACTCTCTTTTCATCCACTTCCATGTCTCTTGCGTTACTGAAAATCTTTTTCAAAGTACATACTGACACAGAATACTCAACATTTTTAAACTTCTCAACCAACTGACTATATATCGTATGGTCATTCTGTCTCTAAGAGTGCATATCATTCTATAGTTTCACTTAAAATGTCCCTGTGTGCCTGTTTTGCATTTTCATAGGTTTCTGTTCCTCTACATCACTTATGATGATCTGTTTATCTTCATTTGTACCAGATTTTGCTAATGGTTCCAATTCTTTGTTTTATTATATTGGTCACTGGTCTGTGTGTTGTTGGCATTACTTCTTGTGTATCTATTCTAGTAACATCCAAATTCAACCTTCTGACCCAATTCTCTGATGCTTTTCATTTATTGCTCCCTCTTTTCTTTGGTTTCATTTCTTCTGGATCCCTTCAACTGAGTCAGTTCTGTGATCATGGCCTTTGATTATATTTTCTTAATTTCCTGATACTCTGTAGTTAGTAACTGGTAGGCAGCCAAGGAACAGGGAGGTATAATACTAGTACTACTCACCTGGGTATTGGGTGGGTTAGTGAAGACTGCTCAGTGAGCCAACAATTCAGTGGTTGTTGAGTTGCACTCCTATGACCCAGGTACCTGTGTTTCTTTCTGCCTCACCCACAAGTGGACTATTGGCATTCTGTTCACATACATGCTGTCTCTTCTTGCGATACTTAACACCTGGCAACACATAACCCACAAAAGTCATTCTTCATAGCTAGATTTTTCCTGTGGTGAGCACTGTATGCTAGCCCTGCCTTTTGGCAAAATGGTAGAAGTAATAGATAGGAGCAATAGGTAGGAACATTTAGGCAGGGCCATTAGATAGAAACATTAGGTAGAGGTAGTAGGTAGGAACACTAGGCAGGAGCATTAGGTAGTAGTAGTCAGTAGGAAGGTAGGAGCCTATGCAAACACTGCAATAGAGTTATGGTGCTAAAGGCTAAAAATTAGCACTTGAGCTCATTAGTTATGGAGACTGTATTGTTTCAGGTGGGAACAGGCATCAAAGATACTGACAGATAGATAGATAGATAGACATAATACCCTCACTTATCTGATGATACTTTTCATGACCCTTAATTGATTCATCAGTGTCCTAATTATCTCTCTCACCAATGTTAACTATGTACCTGTTTCTCAATGATTTCAAATGATTTCCCCAACTTTATGGCATCAGATGTTTCATTATCATTTATTTCTCCTGCGGATTTTTCTTCATTTATAAGAAATGGATCTGGAGAAGGCATATGATAGAGTTGATAGAGATGCTCTGTGGAAGGTATTAAGAATATATGGTGTGGGAGGAAAGTTGTTAAAAGCAGTGAAAAGTTTTTATCGAGGATGTAAGGCATGTGTACGTGTAGGAAGAGAGGAAAGTGATTGGTTCTCAGTGAATGTAGGTTTGCGGCAGGGGTGTGTGATGTCTCCATGGTTGTTTAATTTGTTTATGGATGGGGTTGTTAGGGAGGTAAATGCAAGAGTTTTGGAAAGAGGGGCAAGTATGAAGTCTGTTGGGGATGAGAGAGCTTGGGAAGTGAGTCAGTTGTTGTTCGCTGATGATACAGCGCTGGTGGCTGATTCATGTGAGAAACTGCAGAAGCTGGTGACTGAGTTTGGTAAAGTGTGTGGAAGAAGAAAGTTAAGAGTAAATGTGAATAAGAGCAAGGTTATTAGGTACAGTAGGGTTGAGGGTCAAGTCAATTGGGAGGTGAGTTTGAATGGAGAAAAACTGGAGGAAGTGAAGTGTTTTAGATATCTGGGAGTGGATCTGGCAGCGGATGGAACCATGGAAGCGGAAGTGGATCATAGGGTGGGGGAGGGGGTGAAAATTCTGGGAGCCTTGAAGAATGTGTGGAAGTCGAGAACATTATCTCGGAAAGCAAAAATGGGTATGTTTGAAGGAATAGTGGTTCCAACAATGTTGTATGGTTGCGAGGCGTGGGCTATGGATAGAGTTGTGCGCAGGAGGATGGATGTGCTGGAAATGAGATGTTTGAGGACAATGTGTGGTGTGAGGTGGTTTGATCGAGTGAGTAACGTAAGGGTAAGAGAGATGTGTGGAAATAAAAAGAGCGAGGTTGAGAGAGCAGAAGAGGGTGTTTTGAAGTGGTTTGGGCACATGGAGAGAATGAGTGAGGAAAGATTGACCAAGAGGATATATGTGTCGGAGGTGGAGGGAACGAGGAGAAGAGGGAGACCAAATTGGAGGTGGAAAGATGGAGTGAAAAAGATTTTGTGTGATCGGGGCCTGAACATGCAGGAGGGTGAAAGGAGGGCAAGGAATAGAGTGAATTGGAGCGATGTGGTATACCGCGGTTGACGTGCTGTCAGTGGATTTAATCAAGGCATGTGAAGCGTCTGGGGTAAACCATGGAAAGCTGTGTAGGTATGTATATTTGCGTGTGTGGACGTATGTATATACATGTGTATGGGGGGGGTTGGGCCATTTCTTTTGTCTGTTTCCTTGCGCTACCTCACAAACGCGGGAGACAGCGACAAAGTATAATAAATAAAAAAAATAATAAGAAACCCCATTTGAAACTTCTTTTAGAGTCCTTCTGAGGATCTAGTCACCACTGTGATCATGGTGTTTTTCTTTATCTGAATCCATTTCTGATTTGTAAAGATTCAAAATACTTTTCTAGCTTGTCGTTGGATATATGATATACTAAATCAGTTTTCATTGTGTTAGTCTCAGTCTAAAGATATCCTCACCCAAAACATTTATAATTCTGTTTACTTACATGAGCTTCTAGATACAAGCTATTCACTCATTAAGCTTATAAAGAAACAAATATGTAAACAAACAGATGTAAAAATAAAAGAAATCAGTACAGAAATTTTTTTGGTTAGTATGCCAACACCTCAGGTGGCAGAGGTGCTTTATTGTAATGCATACTTTTACTTTTGAATTGCTGTAATGTATTGATATCTGTAGACTTTTTTACTGAAGTAAGTTACTCTGTGTATCCCATGCTTATGTCAGGAACAGGAAAAGAAAGGTCACATCCTCTCACATCCATTCTCTGGTTGTCACGTGTAATGCACCAAAACCACAGCTCCCTATCCACAACCAGGCCATACAGACATTTCTGTGGTTTACCCTGTTTGCTTTACATGCCCAGGCTCTGTCCATTCACAGCACATTGACCTCTGTCTACTACGTTGTTCCAATTTACTCTGTTCTGTGCAGGCCTTTCAACTTGCTACATGTTTAGGCCCCAATTGTTCCGTATCTTATCATTTCATCCTTCCATCTCCAATTTGATTTCCTCATTCTCCGTGTTAGCTTCAGTTCTGACACATATATCCTCTGTCAATCTTTCCTCACTTATTCTTTCTGTATGTTTGAACCATTTCAGCACAACTTCAGTTCTCTCAACTGCACTCATTTTCTTACCACACATCTCTTACCCTTTCATTACTTACATGATCAAACCACTTCACACATATTGTCATCAGACATTTCATTTTCAAGACATCCACCCTCCTCTACACAGCCTTATCTATAGCTCATCCATATAAGATTGTTAGGACTACTAATCTTTCAGATAGGCCCGTTTTTGTCCTCCCACACATTCATCAGCACTCCCAAAATCTTCGCCTCCTCACCTTACATATGACTCGATTCTGCTTCTGTGGTTTCATTCGCTGCCATGTCCATTCCCAGGTATCTGAAACAATTCATTCCATCCAATTGTTTTATTCAGATTCATACCCCAATTAACATGTCTCTCAACCCTGTTAAGCCTAATAACCTTGCTTTTATTCACATTTACTATCGACTTCCTCCTTTCACATCAGCTAGCGGAGTTGCCTAAATTGCAGTAATGTGTTAATTTTTGTGGACTTCTTTTCGCATTTTAAGTAAGTTACTCACTATATCTTATGTTTATATTCTGTATGTTAGTATCAAAAAGATCTTACCTTACTGAACTTAGCATATTTCCTTGTTCATTTCTGTTGACTTCTTTACTTGAATTACTTACAGTATCCCATGAGCACCTGCACTGAGAGTATCCTCCATTTTTTATTCCATGGTCATGCCTCATAACAATTTTGCTCATTTGGTCCACCTTTAGCACTGTCTGGCATTTTTCATGGTCCCTGATAATGTTCTCAAGTTTCTTCACTTCATTCATTAAGTTTGCTTCCACTACACTGGTATTGTTCATGGTCTTTAGCATTGTCCTCCACATCCACCTCTAGTGCTCTCAGGTATTTTTATGGTCTCTAGCTGTGTCCTTTGGTTTCTTTACTTTGTTTCCTTTTTAGTATTTTATGAGCAGAAGCCTGTTTACCTTTGCTATAATTTGGGACCTACCAGGTGTCAAGTTTCCCAACCCCTTCCTGGCAACCTTTCTCTCCTTCCATTTCATTTTTTCTTTCCTTCTATCTACCCCTGTACTGTTTATTTTTCTGAGTCATATTAGGGATAGGTTTGTGGGTTAGAGAACCAGTTTAACCATGCCAAGCTTATTTTTCCTTCTTTGGCGTGCCTATCAGTATATTGTATTCATTCATGTATGAATTGTGGATTGCATTTAATAATAACAGTGGTGGACATTCTAACCAACAAATATTACAACCTATGTTTACTGGCACTTGTTTACACTACACTCAACAGATGCTGTCTTGTTACTTCTTTACTCCAGTAATTTTCATTTTTCCAAAATCTCTACAGGGGCCATTTTGAATATTACTTTCTCCTCTTACCTGCTAAATAGTTATCAATATAAGGTTTACTTTTGAAATTCTTCAATCTTGCTGAACCCTGCCTGCCTGCTGGAGCTGTGTGTGTTTGTTTGTTGGCCCAGTACTGTGATGCAAAGTATAGTGAAATATTCAAACGAGTTTATGAATTGATCGGTTGGAGTGTAGCTTTCCTGTAGGGTTATGATATAGATGATTGTGACAAGAGAGATGTGTTTTTCTTGAAACAGGAGGAACGCCTAGTATGGAGTGAACATATAGCTGAGAGTGAAGGTGCTAGGAAAGCAGCCAGGTCAGCTTGGAAGCGTTCAAGTAAGGAAGCTTCACATCTTCGTAGACTAATTGCTACCAAGGATGATACAATTGCTTCCCTCATTGCAGATTACAGGTAAGATACACATAGGTGTCGATAAAGTGTATGAATTATTCTTATATTCATCCTGACCTCATATCCCTGATGCAATTTGATGATGAGCATCAAGTTTCTGACCTGATGGCAAATGACATGCCAAAGACTTGATTATATTATGGAAAGAAATGGTTAGAAAAGTCCATATAACTAAGTATAATGGCTCCAGCATTACTGAAGATGACTGAATATCCATGTAAACATTTGACATACTGCACAGTACAACTCTCCTGTATTGGTACAACCTGCCAGCAGATAGCAATTCCCTTTCTTGGTTACCCATTGTATGAGACGCAGCAAATTGCTCTTGTCCAAGATCATGGCGACATTTTTAGAGAACTACCTTTTGTGGGTATAAATGGATAGAACACTTACATTTGTATATGGTTTGGTGATGAGCATTAACTTTCCCCTTATATTCAAAGACTAGAAGCATTTTTTGGGTGAGGTAGATGGCTGTGCATTGAGTATATGAGGTTACTTGGGGAGGATAGATAAGAAGGGACCTGATAGTTTATGATGTTCGGGCCCCAAGCATGCCAAACTTTTTCCAATTCATCCTTTTATCTCCATTCCAGTCTTCTCCTTCTCATTTTCCCCTCCACTTCTGATGCATATATCCTTTCTATGAACTCTTCACTCATCCTCTCCATGTGTCCAGACATTAGTACACCCTCTTCAGCTCTCTCAACCTTTCTCCTCTTATTGTCACACCTCTCTTTTACTTTATCATTTTTTATTTGATCAACATTCCTTACTCCACATTGTTTCCCCAAGCATTTAATTTCATATGCATTCCTCTCTTTTGTGCATTGTTATTTAGAATCTCCACTTAACATCCATGCAACACTGTTGCAACTACAAAACTTCAAATGTGCCCATCTTTGTCCTGACCAACAGTGACCTGTCTTTCCATGCATTCATCAGTGCATCCAGGACCTTCTTACCATCTTCTGCTCTCTTAACCACTCTCTTTTTTTTTTTTTTTTTACCACACATCTCTCATACCCTTTCATTACTTACTTGATCATACCACCTTACACCACATATTGTCTTCAGATATTTGATTTCCATCTTATCTACTCTCCTCTGCACAACCTTTTAGTACATGCCTTGCAGCCATATAACAATGTTAGGACTACCATTCCTTTAAACGTACCCATTTTTGCTCTCCGAGATAAGGTTCTCTCTTTCTGCACATTCTTCATTGCTTCCAGAACCTTTACCTTCTTGCCCATCCTATGACTCGCTTCTGCTTCCATGGTTCCATTAACTGCCAAGTCCACTAACTAACAGATATCTAAAACACTTCACTTCCTCCAATTTTTCACCATAAGGCCTCAAATGCAGAAAATCAACAGAGTGCTCCATTGTACCCCTCTCTCATCTTCCATATCCTTTTTGGCCTTACTGCTCATGGCATAAAACCATAATGGATAAAAACAGGATGACTAATGCAGAAGGGAAGGGGACCCAAAAGAAACTTTGTACCTCCATGATAAGATTCCTCTCAGAGGCCATGGGTATTACCTTGAATTTCAGGCTACATTGTATGTGCACCATACAGGATCACACAACTTATGTTTTAATTTTGATTTTACTAAATTCATGAAATTGATAGATGACTAGTGAATGGATACTTCTTATGAAATCCCATAAGAGGATAGCAATAGAATGATGTTCTTTACTTCTCTTTAGATTTGTTTCATCACTATATCAATGTTATACTATTATTATAATGTATGTTACAATACTAATGTTACTATTATTACAATGTATGTTATTGGGGATGAGAGAGCTTGGGAAGTGAGTCAGTTGTTGTTCGCTGATGATACAGCGCTGGTGGCTGATTCATGTGAGAAACTGCAGAAGCTGGTGACTGAGTTTGGTAAAGTGTGTGGAAGAAGAAAGTTGAGAGTAAATGTGAATAAGAGCAAGGTTATTAGGTACAGTAGGGGTGAGGGTCAAGCCAATTGGGAGGTGAGTTTGAATGGAGAAAAACTGGAGGAAGTGAAGTGTTTTAGATATCTGGGAGTGGATCTGTCAGCGGATGGAACCATGGAAGCGGAAGTGGATCATAGGGTGGGGGAGGGGGCGAAAATTTTGGGAGCCTTGAAAAATGTGTGGAAGTCGAGAACATTATCTCGGAAAGCAAAAATGGGTATGTTTGAGGGAATAGTGGTTCCAACAATGTTGTATGGTTGCGAGGCGTGGGCTATGGATAGAGATGTGCGCAGGAGGATGGATGTGCTGGAAATGAGATGTTTGAGGACAATGTGTGGTGTGAGGTGGTTTGATCGAGTAAGTAACGTAAGGGTAAGAGAGATGTGTGGAAATAAAAAGAGCGTGGTTGAGAGAGCAGAAGAGGGTGTTTTGAAATGGTTTGGGCACATGGAGAGAATGAGTGAGGAGAGATTGACCAAGAGGATATATGTGTCGGAGGTGGAGGGAACGAGGAGAAGAGGGAGACCAAATTGGAGGTGGAAAGATGGAGTGAAAAAGATTTTGTGTGATCGGGGCCTGAACATGCAGGAGGGTGAAAGGAGGGCAAGGAATAGAGTGAATTGGAGTCATGTGGTATACAGGGGTTGACGTGCTGTCAGTGGATTGAATCAAGGCATGTGAAGCGTCTGGGGTAAACCATGGAAAGCTGTGTAGGTATGTATATTTGCGTGTGTGGACGTGTGTATGTACATGTGTATGGGGGGGGGGGTTGGGCCATTTCTTTCGTCTGTTTCCTTGCGCTACCTCGCAAACGCGGGAGACAGCGACAAAGTATAAAAAAAAAAAAAAAAAAAAAAAATGTTATTGTTATTCCCCAACCCACTCTTCTCACTATATTAGATGCTTTACAAATATAATATTTGTACACGAATCACTTAAGAATTCCATCCCTATCAGTACATATTGGTAATTACAGAAAATTTCTGTAGATTCACATTAATCAAAATAAATGTTGTTGGCCAGATTTTCCCATGTAATTTATCATACTGAAATTTTCATACAGCATTGAAAAATAGACAGCATATTCATTCAGACTGAATTGATGTTCTTCACTCTACAGACTAGAGTTTTTCCACCTGTGGCGTAGAAAGTATGAACAATATATAGTGAATTTGCAGCCGATTTGCTTTTTGTGGATTATTTTTTTAATCATAAAAACACTTTAAAAATGACCTCACCCTGCTGTAAAGTATATGCAAATTCAGTCCCTGTAATTTTGGTATGAATGAGAAACTATTGAGAAACTATTGTTATCTTTTAGATTCTTGTCTCATGTTCAAGATTAGAAATTCCTTGACTGGTTAGAATTTTGATATATAGTCCATGGATTTGCAATATGGCAAATAATTTGACTAGATGTTGTGCATTTAAGACCCTTTTTGCATCTCGTGTAAAACGATCAGGTGACGATTTTTTAAGGACTTGAGCAACTTCTACTAAAAAATGATTTTATATTTGGCACTGTATTTGATAATGAGTAGTCATATGTGATGCATCTCATTGCAAGAATGAGCCATGCTAGCATGATAGTAATAGTAGCACCACCTTCACAGTTTTCTTCTGCAAAGTTAACTGGGATTATTTTTTCTCTTAGTAACTTCTAGTAGTCTTAAAGAATAAATCATCCTCCCATGTCTGTTAATTTCGTACGACTACATGTACAGATAGCTTTGAATCAGTAAAAAGACATTGTTCCATCCATCTTCCACTGTGGAGTTTGGGTCATCTTTCTGCAATCTTCTGGGGTCTGAGATTTATGTCTAGGGGGAGGATGTATTGCAGAGACATGGCATAGATAATTCTAGAAGACATTTGCAGCTTAACCAGTCATTATATCTTTTTTTCTAAGCATTTTTGTGACTAGTCATTGTCTACAGCTTTCAAAAGAACTTCATGAAACTTGAGTCCAAGTGATGATTTCTTTGTATAGACTCCATTCCAACTTTTGAATTACTTATGATTTTTGTAATTAATTTCAGCAGCTTTCAAGCATATTGCTCAGTTTAACATATTGTACTCTTGTAGTTCAATTTAACATATTGTACTCATGTAGATAAACTTCGTTAAAGATTGATAGGTACTTACACTGATTGAAGCTTTTTCATTTCTCCAGGATGCTAGGACTAGACTACAATAAGACTAAGCACCATGGACTTCGACAGCACTTGCCAAAGTTCAGTGAAGGCTGATACTATAGTAGTAAAGATGTAAAGATATATTTGTCAGTTTACTGTGAATCTCGTTTTTCAGTATCATTTGGCTTTATTCGTACATATATGAGATAGATCAGGTTCAGATATCTTTATGTTATTGTCTTCTTGCTATCCACTGATAAAGTTAATGAGACTTCAAAGACTTCTAGACCTCATTGCACACCAAACTGGTTCATCAAGTGGCACGTATGGCTTCTCTCATACTTTAGGTACATAATCCATCAAAATTATGTTATTATACATGAATTAGGTTTGTTTTTGGATTTTATCAGATGTCAGATTTGTGAATTGTACAGTCATGTTTTTTGTTTTTATTGCTTGTCAATAAATCACAGACTTGTATTTGTCTTTACATGGTCACCAGCCATATTCAGACATACTTGATTGCATCAGTTTGCCAAACATTGGCATAGCTAGCTATCTTATAACCCCCAGAATGAAAAAGTGGATGTAAAGTGGAAGAGTACTGGACAGAGGGAAACGATGGAAGAATGAGTGGAATGGTTTATGTGAGGGAGGCTTTGTAAGGATAGGGATAAATGGAGATTTTTTTGATGTGGCCACCCCCTTGATAGGAATTCCTGGAGGGAACAGGCATCAGAAATATAGATAGAAGAAAAAAGTAGTTCATGCAGTTTGAGGCAACTGATCTACTGGGTATACAATTAGATTTTTCTTTTCAGTCATGATTTACACCAAGTGGTTGAGAGAAGCACAGTGGAGTGTTGTTACTTTTGTGTTTTAATAGAAGGAAGGTTGGATCTTGTAAAATAGTATTGTGATTTAGAATTTTTATGCTTTGTAATAATATAAGTAAGAATTTTCATTTCATAATGACTTATAAAGCATCACAAATATTTAATGTCTTCCATAAGATTTATAAGAAATTTTGGATTCTCCCTTACTACAGACTTTCGAAGTTTCTCAAAGGTCAGGGCATGATTTTCAAAAACTATTATTTCCTTGTCTGGTATATAAAGATACTAAGGTTGTGATTTTACATTTTACTTCTGCTTAACATATTACATGAACATGGTAATCACTGATCTGAGGTAGTTTTGTATGTCCAAAATGTGCATGAGGTATTTACCTCTGGTAAGCCCTGGCAAGATCCAAGTGGAAATCAAGTGGTCAATGGCGGCAGCTGGTTTGATGATAATTTCCTCCCAGATCATTCAGACTCATAAAGTTGACTTTATAAGTAATTAGTTTTTATTTTAGAAAGTATCATTTGGGATAAAAAATTCAAATGTGCGTTAGTTTAATGCAGTGGTATGTGTAGTTGTATCAACAGTATTTTTTTTCTGCACAATGTATGACATCATACAACCCTAGGACCCCTTTATTGGAACTCCTGCAGCTTTGACCCCTTCACTGCATTAGTTGTGTTACCTGGGGAAATTCCCTGTGCTGGATATTTTCAAATATAGAAGAAAAAACAAGTTTGTTATTACTGTTAATTAAACATAATTTTTTAAAGATTTTGTACCACTTAACCTGGTACAGTAATGTTGCGACATAGCATAATGTGATATGTTGATCTTGCTGTACCATGAAGATATAAGTTGCACCCATTTTTGTTTTTTACCATAACACAAGCCATCATGGTACAACTTGAGCCTAGGTGGCTACATTCCACGGGGTGCCAATGCTGCACGTGTCATGCTGCTCTGCTTGCTCTCAATGGTTAAGGATGCATCACTTGTCACTCATATATTTCAACATTTCTGTTTACTTAAACTAATCATCAATGTGCCTAAGTGTTCAGCAAGCACTACTACAAGTGAGCCTGTTAAGAGGGTAAGGAAGATCTTTACTTTAGAAGAAAAGTTCACGATACTGATTGAACTTGAGCACAGGTTTAGCATTTCAGGAGTTTTATGTCTTTGTAACATTTGATTAGAGGAGTACCTGCACCATAAAGAAGCAAAGGGAATCTAACTGGATAGGCTTTCCTCAGCCATCTGTTTTGAAGTTGGCAGCCTTGATCCTGGCCCTCTTGCATGCCATCACACTGTCCTGGACAACGCCTCTCACTCAACCCAACACTTAGTGATTACTGTTTTTTGTAACTATTTGTATGTTACGAGGAGAGGGTTTACACTCGTGTTGCCCCATCTTTTAATCTTGTATGTGTGTACCACGTCTTTAGGTCTACTTATACACGCACACGCACACACACACACACACACACACACACACACACACACACACACACACACACATACATACATACATACACATACAGCCTACCCTGTTCCAGGTAAGTGTCTGTCCGTGTTGGCTTAATTGTTCAGCCTCAAGAATAGTTGCTCCGTAAGTTAGTTACCCATGCCCACACTTACTCATTCTTTACCCATGTCCACACTCACTCATGCTTCACTCACACCCACACTACTCTTAACCATGCTTCACTCATGCGAACACTACTGTTAACCATGCTTCACTCTTGCCCACATTCACTCTGACGCATGCCCTATCCATGACCTTACTCACTTTCATCCATGCTGCACCCACATACGTGACTACTACTCATTCTTTATGCAAAGTTTCGTAATGTTACTCATCTACATTGCCCACTGCCTATCCACCCAGGGCACAGTATGGTTTCCAACCAGAGGTTAAGGATAGATGGTGTCAAGAGTTTAGGGCAGCGTGTGTGTAGGTGCCCAGCATTGTGCCTGTTACCATACCCACACTCATGACACACCTCTCATAAAGAACGTGCACACACACACACACACACACACACACACACACACACACACACATACACACACACACACACACACACACACCTCTGTGGCGTAGTGGTTAGCTTCACTGTCTATGAGTTAGTACGGTCCAGCGCGGGTTGGAATCTTGGGTGTGGAGAGCAGCCTACACCCAACCCAGGTGTTCATCTACCCTTCAGGGCTGGTGGATAAATGGCTCAGACTGGTGTGTGTGTGTGTGTGTGTGTGTGTGTGTGTGTGTGTGTGTGTGTGTGTGTGTGTGTGTGTGTGTGCATACATACATAAGAGTAAAGACAGGGTGCATATATAACAAGTTAAGAGACGTGGCAACATGAGTGTGAAACTGCGTGTGTGTGTAAACCACAGACATTAGAGCAAATTATCTCCCACTCTACCCATGTTCCTGATCCCTGTGACCACTCTTCTAATATTCTGGATTTGTTTTTCACCTTTAGTCCATCCTGCTGTAAATATGAAATCAGACCCAAGTGCTTCATCTGATCACACTCTCTCTGTTCTAATGGTACCTTCCCAACCCACAGCCCCTTGTAAGCATAAATACTGGCTCCTCAACAAAGCTAACTGGAATAGCTTAAGCAACTTCTTTTCTGAAATTCCTTGGGTAAATTACTGTCTCTTATGTGGTGATGCTTCTATCTCCATCAAATATATAGCAGAGGTTATTCTTGTGGAAATGGAAGTATTTATTCCGTCTTCCTCCAAGATGACCTCTTCATCCCATCCATGGTTCAACTGTTCCAGTTCTGAGGCCTTTCAGGTAAGGGATCAGGCATATCGGGCTTGAAAAAGCTCTCCTTTCTCTGTTTCCCAATCACTTTTTATCACTGCCTGTAATCACTGCAAGCATGTTATCCATGAGGTGAAGCATTCCCTTATTCAGAGGATGTGCGATAACCTCAACTCATCATCCACTGATAGGTCTTTCTGGTCTTTAGCTTAGGGCATCTCTAACATCTCCTGTTGCTCTACCTTTCCTTCACTTTTCTGTTTTGACTGTACTATAGCTGTCTCACCCGTAGACAAAGCAATTCTCTTTGGTTCCTGTTTATCCTCTAACTCCACCTTGAATGACTAAAATTTCATCACCCCCTGATAGTCCTCTCATTAATTGTATGCCTCTTCCCATAATCTCTTTTCAGGCTGTCCGAAAGTGTCTGAAAAGTGCTTCTTTCTCTGGACACAAGTAAGGCTTATGGTCCGTATGACACCATCCTTTGTGCTGAAAGGGTGTGCCTCTGAACTTGCATCTGTGCTTGCTCGTGTGTTCCGTTTCTGTTTAAAGATCAAAATACATTAATACATCCCATTCCTAAGAAGGGTGACTGTTCCAACCCCTATAACTGTTGTCCTATTGCTTTAACATCTACCATTTCCAAAGTCTTTAAATCCCTCTTGAGAATCCCATTCTTCTCTCAGATCACCCCGTGGTAAGACTGTGGTTCGAATCCTTGGCACCCAATGATAAATCATTATGATATACATATCTTTCTTTTCTTTCTTTCATACTATTCGCTATGTCCAGTGTTAGTGAGGTAGTGTTAAGAACAGAGGACTGGGCCTTTGAAAGGGTGTGCCTCTGAACTTGCATCTGTGCTTGCTCGTGTGTTCCGTTTCTGTTTAAAGATCAAAATACATTAATACATCCCATTCCTAAGAAGGGTGACTGTTCCAACCCCTATAACTGTTGTCCTATTGCTTTGACATCTACCATTTCCAGTCTTTAAATCCCTCTTGAAAATCACATTCTTCTCTCAGATCACCCCGTGGTAAGACTGTGGTTCGAATCCTTGGCACCCAATGATAAATCATTATGATATACATATCTTTCTTTTCTTTCTTTCATACTATTCGCTATGTCCCGTGTTAGTGAGGTAGTGTTAAGAACAGAGGACTGGGCCTTTGAGGGAATATCCTCACCTGGCCCCCTTCTATGTTCTTTCTTATGGAAAATAAAAAAAAAAAAAAAACGAGAGGGGAGGATTTCCAGCCACCCGCTCCCTCCCCTTTTAGTCGCCTTCTATGACACGCAGGGAATACGTGGGAAGTGTTCTTTCTCCCCTATCCCCAGGGATTATATATATTTTATATATATTTTAACTTTCTAAAAGAGGAAACAGAAGAAGGAGTCACGCGGGGAGTGCTCATTCTCCTCGAAGGCTCAGATTGGGGTGTCTAAATGTGTGTGAATGTAACCAAGATGAGAAAAAAGGAGAGATAGGTAGTATGTTTGAGGAAAGGAACCTTGATGTTTTGGCTCGAAGTGAATTGAACCTCAAGGGTAAAGGGGAAGAGTGGTTTGGGAATGTCTTGGGAGTAAAGTCAGGGGTTAGTGAGAGGACAAGAGCAAGGGAAGGAGTAGCACTACTCCTGAAACAGGAGTTGTGGGAGTATGTGACAGAGTGTAAGAAAGTAAATTCTAGATTGATATGGGTAAAACTGAAAGTGAATGGAGAGAGATGGGTGATTATTGGTGCATATGCATCTGGGCATGAGAAGAAAGATCATGAGAGGCAAGTGTTTTGGGAGCAGCTGAATGAGTGTGTTAGTGGTTTTGATGCACAAGACCGGGTTATAGTGATGGGTGATTTGAATGCAAAGGCGAGTAATGTAGCAGTTGAGGAAATAATTGGTATACATGGGGTGTTCAGTGTTGTAAATGGAAATGGTGAAGAGCTTGTAGATTTATGTGCTGAAAAAGGACTGATGATTGGGAATACCTGGTTTAAAAAGCGAGATATACATAAGTATACGTATGTGAGTAGGAGAGATGGCCAGAGGGCTTTATTGGATTATGTGTTAATTGACAGGCGCGCAAAAGAGAGACTTTTGGATGTTAATGTGCCGAGAGGGGCAACTGGAGGGATGTCTGATCATTATCTTGTGGAGGTGAAGATGAAGATTTGTAGGGGTTTTCAGAAAAGAAGAGAGAATGTTGGGGTGAAGAGAGTGGTGAGAGTAAGTGAGCTTGGGAAGGAGACTTGTGTGAGGAAGTACCAGGAGAGACTGAGTACAGAATGGAAAAAGTTGAGAACAAAGGAGGTAAGGGGAGTGGGGGAGGAATGGGATGTATTTAGGGAAGCAGTGATGGCTTGTGCAAAAGATGCTTGTGGCATGAGAAGTGTGGGAGGTGGGTTGATGAGAAAGGGTAGTGAGTGGTGGGATGAAGAAGTAAGATTATTAGTGAAAGAGAAGAGAGAGGCATCTGGATAATTTTTGCAGGAAAAAAATGCAAATGAGTGGGAGATGTATAAAAGAAAGAGGCAGGGGGTCAAGAGAAAGGTGCAAGAGGTAAAAAAGAGGGCAAATGAGAGTTGGGGTGAGATAGTATCATTAAATTTTAGGGAGAATAAAATGATGTTTTGGAAGGAGGTAAATAAAGTGCGTAAGACAAGGGAGCAAATGGGAACTTCAGTGAAGGGGGCTAATGGGGAGGTGATAACAAGTAGTGGTGATGTGAGAAGGAGATGGAGTGAGTATTTTGAAGGTTTGTTGAATGTGTTTGAGGATAGAGTGGCAGATGTAGGGTGTTCTGGTGGAGGTGGTGTGCAAAGTGAGAGGGTTAGGGAAAATGATTTGGAAAACAGAGAAGAGGTAGTAAAAGCTTTGCGGAAGATGTAAGCCGGCAAGGCAGCAGGTTTGGATGGTATTGCAGTGGAATTTATTAAAAAAGGGGTTGACTGTATTGTTGACTGGTTGGTAAGGTTATTTAATGTATGTATGATTCATGTTGAGTTGCCTGAGGATTGGCAGAATGCGTGCATAGTGCCATTGTACAAAGGCAAAGGGGATAAGAGTGAGAGCTCAAATTACAGAGGTATAAGTTTGTTGAGTATTCCTGGTAAATTATATGGGAGGGTATTGATTGAGAGGGTGAAGGCATGCACAGAGCATCAGATTGGAGAAGAGCAGTGTGGTTTCAGAAGTGGTAGAGGATGTGTGGATCAGGTGTTTGCTTTGAAGAATGTATGTGAGAAATACTTAGAAAAGCAAATGGATTTGTATGTAGCATTTATGGATCTGGAGAAGGCATATGATAGAGTTGATAGAGATGCTCTGTGGAAGGTGTTAAGAATATATGGTGTGGGAGGCAAGTTGCTAGAAGCAGTGAAAAGTTTTTATGGAGGATGTAAGGCATGTGTACGTGTAGGAAGAGAGGAAAGTGATTGGTTCTCAGTGAATGTAGGTTTGTGGCAGGGGTGCGTGATGTCTCCATGGTTGTTTAATTTGTTTATGGATGGGGTTGTTAGGGAGGTGAATGCAAGAGTTTTGGAAGGAGGGGCTTGTATGCAGTCTGTTGTGGATGAGAGAGCTTGGGAAGTGAGTCAGTTGTTGTTCGCTGATGATACAGTGCTGGTGGCTGATTAATGTGAGAAACTGCAGAAGCTGGTGACTGAGTTTGGTAAAGTGTGTGAAAGAAGAAAGTTAAGAGTAAATGTGAATAAGAGCAAGGTTATTAGGTACAGGAGGGTTGAGGGTCAAGTCAATTGGGAGGTAAGTTTGAATGGAGAAAAACTGGAGGAAGTAAAGTGTTTTAGATATCTGGGAGTGGATCTGGCAGCGGATGGAACCATGGAAGCGGAAGTGAATCATAGGGTGGGGGAGGGGACGATAATTCTGGGAGCCTTGAAGAATGTTTGGAAGTCGAGAACATTATCTCGGAAAGCAAAAATGGCTATGTTTGAAGGAATAGTGTTTCCAGCAATGTTGTATGGCTGCGAGGCGTGGGCTATGGATAGAGTTGTGCACAGGAGGGTGGATGTGCTGGAAATGAGATGTTTGAGGACAATATGTGGTGTGAGGTGGTTTGATCGAGTAAGTAATGTAAGGGTAAGAGAGATGTGTGGAAATAAAAAGAGTGTGGTTGAGAGAACAGAAGGTGTTTTGAAATGGGTTGGTCACATGGAGAGAATGAGTGAGGAAAGATTGACCAAGAGGATATATGTGTCAGAGGTGGAGGGAACGAGGAGAAGTGGGAAACCAAATTGGAGGTGGAAAGATGGAGTGAAATTGATTTTGAATGATTGGGGCCTGAACGTGCAGGAGGGTGAAAAGCGTTCAAGGAATAGAGTGAATTGGAACGATGTGGTATACCGGGGTCGACGTACTGTCAATGGATTGAATCGGGCATGTGAAGCGTCTGGGGTAAACCATGGAAAGTTCTGTGGGGCCTGGATGTAGAAAGGGAGCTGTGGTTTCGGTGCATTATTACATGACAGCTAGAGACTGAGTGTGAACGAATGTGGCCTTTGTTGTCTTTTCCTAGCGCTACCTCGCACACATGAGGGAGGAGGGGGTTGTTATTCAATGTGTGGCGAGGTGGCGATGGGAATAAATAAAGGCAAACAGTATGAATTATGTACATGTGTATATATGTATATGTCTGTGTGTGTATATATATGTGTACATTGAGATGTATAGGTATGTATATTTGCGTGTGTGGACGTGTATGTATATGCATGTGTATGTGGGTGGGTTGGGCCATTCTTTCGTCTGTTTACTTGCGCTACCTCGCTGTCTCCCGCGTTTGCGAGGTAGACAGACGAAAGAAATGGCCCAACCCACCCCCATACACATGTATATACATACACTTCCACACACGCAAATATACATACCCATACATCTCAATGGACACATATATATACACACACAGACACATACATATGTAGACATGCACACAATTCACACTGCTTTTATTCATTCCCATCCCCACCTCGCCACACATGGAATAAAATCCCCTCCCCCCTCATGTGTGCGAGGTAGCGCTAGGAAAAGACAACAAAGGCCCCATTCGTTCACACTCAGTCTCTAGCTGTCGATGTAATAATGCCCGAAACCACAGCTCCCTTTCCACATCCAGGCTCCACAGAACTTTCCATGGTTTACCCCAGACGCTTCACATGCCTTGATTCAATCCATTGACAGCACGTCTACCTCGGTATACCACATCGATCCAATTCACTCTATTCCTTGCCCTCCTTTCACCCTCCTGCATGTTCAGGCCCCGATCACTCAAAATCTTTTTCACTCCATCTTTCCACCTCCAATTTGGTCTCCCACTTCTCGTTCCCTCCACCTCCGACACATATATCCTCTTGGTCAATCTTTCCTCACTCATTCTCTCCATGTGCCCAAACCATTTCAAAACACCCTCCTCTGCTCTCTCAACCACGCTCTTTTTATTTCCACACATCTCTCTTACCCTTACATTACTTACTCGATCAAACCACCTCACACCACATATTGTCCTCAAACATCTCATTTCCAGCACATCCACCCTCCTGCGCACAACTCTATCCATAGCCCACGCCTCGCAACCAAACAACATTGTTGGAAGCACTATTCCTTCAAACATACCCATTTTTGCTTTCCGAGATAATGTTCTCGACTTCCACACATTCTTCAAGGCTCCCAGGATTTTCGCCCCCTCCCCACCCTATGATTCACTTCCGCTTCCATGGTTCCATCTGCTGCCAGATCCACTCCCAGATATCTAAAACACTTTACTTCCTCCAGTTTTTCTCCTTTCAAACTTACCTCCCAATTGACTTGACCCTCAACCCTCCTGTACCTAATAACCTTGCTCTTATTCACATTTACTCTTAACTTTCTTCTTTCACATACTTTACCAAACTCAGTCACCAGCTTCTGCAGTTTCTCACATGAATCAGCCACCAGCGCTGTATCATCAGCGAACAACAACTGACTCACTTCCCAAGCTCTCTCATCCCGAACAGACTTCATACTTGCCCCTCTTTCCAAAACTCTTGCATTCACCTCCCTAACAACCCCATCCATAAACAAATTAAACAACCATGGATACATCACACACCCCTGCCGCAAACCTACATTCACTGAGAACCAATCACTTTCCTCTCTTCCTACACGTACACATGCCTTACATCCTCGATAAAAACTTTTCACTGCTTCTAACAACTTGCCTCCCACACCATATATTCTTAGTACCTTCCACAGAGCATCTCTATCAAGTCTATGATATGTCTTCACCAGATCCATAAATGCTACATACAAATCCATTTGCTTTTCTAAGTATTTCTCACATACATTCTTCAAAGCAAACACCTGATCCACACATCCTCTACCACTTCTGAAACCACACTGCTCTTCCCCAATCTGATGCTCTGTACATGCCTTCACCCTCTCAATCAATACCCTCCCATATAATTTACCAGGAATACTCAACAAACTTATACCTCTGTAATTTGAGCTCTCACTCTTATCCCCTTTGCCTTTGTACAATGGCACTATGCACGCATTCTGCCAATCCTCAGGCACCTCACCACGAATCATACATACATTAAATAACCTCACCAACCAATCAACAATAGTCACTCGTTATGTAATAAATTCCACTGCAATACCATCCAAACCTGCTGCCTTGCCGGCTTTCATCTTCCGCAAAGCTTTTACTACCTCTTCTCTGTTTACCAAATCATTTTCCCTAACCCTCTCACTTTGCACACAACCTCGGCCAAAACACCCTATATCTGCCACTCTATCATCAAACACATTCAACAAACCTTCAAAATACTCACTCCATCTCCTTCTCACATCACCACTACTTGTTATCACCTCCCCATTAGCCCCCTTCACTGAAGTTCCCATTTGCTCCCTTGTCTTACGCACTTTATTTACCTCCCTCCAGAACATCTTTTTATTCTCCCTAAAATTTAATGATACTCTCTCACCCCAACTCTCATTTGCCCTCTTTTTCACCTCTTGCACCTTTCTCTTGACCTCCTGTCTCTTTCTTTTATACATCTCCCACTCATTTCCATTTTTTCCCTGCAAAAATCGTCCAAATGCCTCTCTCTTCTCTTTCACTAATAATCTTACTTCTTATCCCACCACTCACTACCCTTTCTAATCAACCCACCTCCCATGCTTCTCATGCCACAAGCATCTTTTGCGCAATCCATCACTGCTTCCCTAAATACGTCCCATTCCTCCCCCACTCCCCTTACCTCCTTTGTTCTCACCTTTTTCCATTCTGTACTCAGTCTCTCCTGGTACTTCCTCACGCAAGTCTCCTTCCCAAGCTCACTTACTCTCACCACCCTCTTCACCCCAACATTCTCTCTTCTTTTCTGAAAACCCATACAAATCTTCACCTTCGCCTGCACAAGATAATGATCAGACATCCCTCCAGTTGCACCTCTCAGCACATTAACATCCAAAAGTCTCTCTTTCGCGCTCCTATCAATTAACACGTAATCCAATAACGCTCTCTGGCCATCTCTCCTACTTACATACGTATACATATGTATATCTCTCTTTTTAAACCAGGTATTCCCAATCACCAGTCCTTTTTCAGCACAGAAATCTACAAGCTCTTCACCATTTCCATTTACAACGCTGAACACCCTATGAATACCAATTATTCCCTCAACTGCCACATTACTCACCTTTGCATTCAAATCACCCTTAAGTATAACACGGTCTTGTGCATCAAAACCACTAACACACTCATTCAGCTGCTCCCAAAACACTTGCCTCTCATGATATATATATATATATATACATGCCTCGCATATATATACGTTTGAAGGGATAGTAGTTCCCATAATAATATATGTTTGCGAGGCATGGGTTATAGATGGGGTTGTGCGGAGGAGGGTGGATGTGTTGGAAATAAAATGTTTGAGGACAATATGTGGTGCGAGGTGGTTTGATCGAGCAAGTAATGGAAGGGTAAAAGATATGTGTGGTGATAAAAAGTATGTGGTTAAGAGAGAGCAGAAAAGGGTGTGCTGAAATGGTTTGAACATATGGAGAGAATGAGTGAGGAAAGATTGACAAAAAGAATATATGTGTCAGAGGTGGAGGGAACAAGGAGAAATGGGAGACCAAATTGGAGGTAGAAGGATGGAGTGAAAAAGATTTTGGATGATCGGAGCCTTAACATACAGGAAGGTGAGAGGCATGCAAGAAATAGGGCGAATTGGAATGATGTAGTATACCGGGGTTGACATGCTATCAATGAACTGAGCCACAGCATGTGAAACGTCTGGGGCAAACCATGGAAAGGTCTGTGAGGCCTGGATGTGGACAGGGAGCTTTGGTTTCGGTGCATTACACATGACAGCTAGAGACTGAGTGTGATCGAATGAGGCCTTTTTTTGTCTGTTTTCCTAATGCTACATCGCTGAAGGAGGGGGTAGTGATGCTATTTTCTGTGGGGCGGGGTAGCACTGGGAATGGATGAAGGCAAACATGTATGAATATATGTGTATATATGTATTTCGATGTATGTGTATGTATATGTGTATATGTATGTATATGCCATGGGAATGCAAAAAGGCAAACGTCATACCTATTTATAAGAATGGAAACTGGAAAAGACCTTGAGCTCCAGACCAGTTAACCTGTTGAGTGCGATCTGGAATGATGGCTTTCTACACTGGAAAATTTACCAAAGTGAGAAGCAACACTCGCAGGGAAAGATCATGTGTAATGAACTCTTAGTTATCTGCGAGAATGTCAGCTATATCTTAGATAAATGGGAAGGCTGGTTAGTGTGATCGTATCTTGATTATCAGGAAGCATTTTGACACTATACCGCATGGTGGACAGAGGGTCATCTTAGTGGAAGGGAACAAAGGACATATGTCAGAAGAACGTTCTCCAGCTGGGTTAATGCACCAAGGTTCTGTTTTGGGGTCATCACCTGAACATATCTGCAAGTGATGGAAATATCATGAGGGAAGCAAAAACGGAGTAGGTATGCATGTATAGTTACAAGAGGACCAAGACAGACACACAGCTGGTCTGATACATGGTTGATAAAAC
This sequence comes from Panulirus ornatus, assembly GCF_036320965.1. Lineage (NCBI taxonomy): Eukaryota > Metazoa > Arthropoda > Malacostraca > Decapoda > Palinuridae > Panulirus > Panulirus ornatus. The sequence continues at coordinate 20,203,455 of NC_092253.1, forward strand.
TGAACCCGAATAAATGTTAAATGATGAAGATGGAACAGAATGAAGGTTGACAATGTAATTATAATCTAGAGGGAAATAAGCCTCAGGGTTCTGTATGTGAAAGGGACGGGAGCTAACGTCGTCCCTAACTTGTTGCCAGGGTCCCACATCAGGAGAATGGGTAAGGAGACAAACTTGTTTGTTCATAAATACTGGAAGAACCTTCAAGGAATTACCTAGCAAGGTGTTCATACCTTGCATGAGGCCAAAATGAGAATATGCTTCTCAGGCTTGGTTACCACACCTAAAAAAAGCATAAGAGATATTTGAAAAGGTTCTGAGGAGGCAGCAAAGACAGTACCAGAGTTAAGAGAATCGAGTTCCAGAGAAAGGATTGGCTCGAGGCTTTAGATTTGCCCATCTTGTAAGAGTGAACAGAGACGGTGACTTGAAGACAAACTTTAAGGTTTGGAAACATTGATGGCCTAGACAAAGAACAGTTAGGTTTTCGAAAGACATAGAGACAGATCAAACGGGGACGTTACATAGAATTGAGTCAAACACCTTTTAAAAAAGATGTAAAGTACTTTTATAGAATAAGAGTGGTAGGTGAATGGAATAAGCTGACTGAGGACATGGTTGATGCAGACACCATACATAAGTTTAAGAAACTGTATGAGAGTAAAGAGTGTCAAGAATTAGGGGCCTCATGAATACAGTACACATAGGTAATTTTATGATGAAACAGGCTATCCCATATAAACTAAATAAACAAGAAAGTATATCATGTCATAACATACTTTCTGTAGAATATTTGATATTCATGATTAATGAATGAGTACATTAACACTATCTAAAATCTCTGAATGACAACCATCACTTATCTTTTACTAGTTTTACAAATGAATACAAAAGCATATTAGTTTTACTGTCAATCAATCAGACAGGATCTATTGCAAGAAGTTAATGAGTTTCAACAGCGATGCAGGTTCTCAGTCTACATGTCTTTCGAGAAAGGAGGGCTTGTGCTGAAGACATTACATGCAATGGTGTAGGCTTGCTCTTACTGTATCATTCTCAAAGGTAATCTTATGCACTGAAGACCACTGGCGACTTGGTGGGAGCCGGGAGATCATGTTAACAAAGTTATGTGTGTGTTAGGTATCATGTGGATATGACCCAAACAGCGGTACCTCGGCTGTCGGGTGTGTTTTTATGGCTGTAGGGCAGCATGAATGGGAGTGTGGGTGAACGAGTTAGTCTGTGTGGACTTGCAAGATCACGGTGGATATGACTGTACTGTACATGGTTGAGCTTAGGTTTAGTTAAGATGGATGAAGCTTTGCTCTGGTGGGCGTGTGAGGCGTAGGTGTGGGTGTTGGGTAGGAGTACTTGGTGGGTGTGGTCGGCCGCGGGTGTGCTCGGGATTTGGGATGTTACAAGGTCCTCTCCACACAGCGACCTCGGTGCCTCACGATTACCACAATAACGGTAAGAGCCTTTGTTAACGTGAATGATGGCCAAGTTAGGCGGGGGTTACCTGGGGTCAGGGCCATCAGCGGTGGGAGACACGGGGCTCGCTCGCGGCGGAATGATGGTACAACAGCAGTATACCACGCCAGGTCAGTGAGAGTCTGGACGGGGACATTGGGTTATACATTGAACTGGGTCAATCTGGAACAAACCAGCACGTGGCGCTACCATGGGTACAAAGAAAAAATGATACGAGATGCATCTAATTCCGAACACTGGCGAGCGAGCAGCGAGCTACCGATGGGGCAGACGTAAAGGGCAGATATATCGTATCTGGTCTCCCAGCCAAATACGTGCCTAAGAAGCTCAGTTGCTGCTCGTTATATGTTCAGTGATATGTGTTCTTTCTTCCATGATAGAAACTCCTGTCATGGGCAGACGTCCTAACTGAAGCTAGACTCTTATGACAAAAGGTCAAACCAAAAGATGAAAAATGAGTTCGGCTGGGAAGATTGATGATGAAAATAAGTAAAAATATAAAAAGAAAGGGACTATCTATAGTGTTTATAATCAGCTTCGATCAAACTGAAGACCAATCGTGCTGCCGTATATGGTGTATAATTGTTTTAAGTCAGGAGGATAGTACTTCCCTGGGTGGCTGCTGTCTACAACCTGCTGACACGGAGGATACAAGACTGCTGCGAGCAACACTTGAACATTCCTAAGCTAAAAACGGTGCTGCATCTACGAGGGACTGGTGTTTACATCATACTTCCTACTGCTTTTTTCTTCATTTCGATATCGAGTTCTGACAGAGATGTTACTCGTATAAAGATGAGCAGTGATATATCATCGCCTTCACAGCATATTATTATATATATATGTCATTAGTCTAATCGTATCATGAAGAGGCTTGAGTGAGTACAGGGGGTCGTGTTCAGGTGTCAAGCAGCTCTGAGTTTGATACCTCGTCTACTACAAACATCATTGAGCTAACTTTAAAATGCTGCCATATGACAAACGTTAAGAGTTAGGGATGGTTATCAGAGGCAGTGGATCGAAGTTTCAGGTCTGGTATCTGTGTTCAGTCGTCACTTCGAAGGTTATACGATAGCTCTTCAGTGTGCCAGCGCTCGACATTCAGATCTGGTTAATATGAATCTGTATTGTGAAAGAAAAGAGGTCGTGAGGAAGCAAAAATGTACAAAACAGGAAGTAAATGAATATAATCAGAAGAAAAATAGTAATACGAAGAAGAGGAAGAGGAAAACAAGAAAAGGAGGAGAAGAATTGGAGAAGGAGGAGCGACAGTTGTACCACAGAGGTGAGCAGCACAACCTGGGAAGGGCGGTCGGCAAATTAAGATTCGAATAGAAAGTATAGTATCTTGACGCAGCGTGCAGGAAAAATTAGAGGGAGGATGTGACGTCACACGGGTCAAGGAAGCAGCCTCTTGGATGTACCATCAGGTTGAGTCTGACACGTTCACTGGCCCTCCCTTGCAGAGAAGTGCTCGGGAACTGAGGGTATTGTATCATACTTTGTCGTTGTCTCCCACGTTAGCAAGGTAGCGCAAGAAACAGACGAATGAATAGCCCAAACCACCTGCATACACGTATATACATAAACGCCCACACACGCACATATACATACCTATACATTTCAACGCATACATACATATACATACAGACATACATATATACACATGTACATATCCATACTTGCTGCCTTCATCCATTTTCGTCGCCAACCCGCCACACAAGAAAATGGCACCCCCCGCTCGCGGGAGGTAGCGTTAGGAAAAAAAACAAAGGCCACTTTCGTTCACGCTCAGTCTCGAGCTGTCGTGTGTAATTCACCGAAACCACAGCTCCCTTTCCACATCCATGCCCCACAAAACTTTTCATGGTTTACCCCAGACGCTTCACATGCCCTGGTTCAATTCATTAACTGCACGTCGACCCCGGTATACCATATCGTTCCAATTCACTCTATTCCCTGCACGCCTTTCACCCTCCTGTATGTTCGGGCCCCGATCGCTCGATATATATATATATATATATATATATATATATATATATATATATATATATATATATATATATATATATATATATATATATATATTTTTTTTTTTTTTGCTTTGTCGCTGTCTCCCGCGTTTGCGAGGTAGCGCAAGGAAACAGACGAAAGAAATGGCCCAACCCACCCCCATACACATGTATATACATACGTCCACACACGCAAATATACATACCTACACAGCTTTCCATGGTTTACCCCAGACGCTTCACATGCCTTGATTCAATCCACTGCCAGCACGTCAACCCCGGTATACCACATCGCTCCAAATCACTCTATTCCTTGCCCTCCTTTCACCCTCCTGCATGTTCAGGCCCCGATCACACAAAATCTTTTTCACTCCATCTTTCCACCTCCAATTTGGTCTCCCTCTTCTCCTCGTTCCCTCCACCTCCGACACATATATTCTCTTGGTCAATCTTTCCTCACTTATTCTCTCCATGTGCCCGAACCATTTCAAAACACCCTCTTCTGCTCTCTCAACCACGCTCTTTTTATTTCCACACATCTCTCTTACCCCTACGTTACTTACTCGATCAAACCACCTCACACCACATATTGTCCTCAAACATCTCATTTCCAGCACATCCATCCTCCTGCGCACAACTCTATCCATAGCCCACGCCTCGCAACCATACAACATTGTTGGAACCACTATTCCTTCAAACATACCCATTTTTGCTTTCCGAGATAATGTTCTCGACTTCCACACATTCTTCAAGGCTCCCAGAATTTTCGCCCCCTCCCCCACCCTATGATCCACTTCCGCTTCCATGGTTCCATCCGCTGCCAGATCCACTCCCAGATATCTAAAACACTTTACTTCCTCCAGTTTTTCTCCATTCAAACTCACCTCCCAATTGAATTGACCCTCAACCCTACTGTACCTAATAACCTCGCTCTTATTCACATTTACTCTTAACTTTCTTCTTTCACACACTTTACCAAACTCAGTCACCAGCTTCTGCAGTTTCTCACATGAATCAGCCACCAGCGCTGTATCATCAGCGAACAACAACTGACTCACTTTCCAAGCTCTCTCATCCCCAACAGACTTCATACTTGCCCCTCTTTCCAAAACTCTTGCATTCACCTCCCTAACAACCCCATCCATAAACAAATTAAACAACCATGGAGACATCACACACCCCTGCCGCAAACCTACATTCACTGAGAACCAATCACTTTCCTCTCTTCCTACACGTACACATGCCTTACATCCTCGATAAAAACTTTTCACTGCTTCTAACAACTTGCCTCCCACACCATATATTCTTAATACCTTCCACAGAGCATCTCTATCAACTCTATCATATGCCTTCTCCAGATCCATAAATGCTACATACAAATCCATTTGCTTTTCTAAGTATTTCTCACATACATTCTTCAAAGCAAACACCTGATCCACACATCCTCTACCACTTCTGAAACCACACTGCTCTTCCCCAATCTGATGCTCTGTACATGCCTTCACCCTCTCAATCAATATCCTCCCATATAATTTACCAGGAATACTCAAAAAACTTATACCTCTGAAATTTGAGCACTCACTCTTATCCCCTTTGCCTTTGTACAATGGCACTATGCACGCATTCCGCCAATCCTCAGGCACCTCACCATGAGTCATACATACATTAAATAACCTTACCAACCAGTCAACAATACAGTCACCCCCTTTTTTAATAAATTCCACTGCAATACCATCCAAACCTGCTGCCTTGCCGGCTTTCATCTTCCGCAAAGCTTTTACTACCTCTTCTCTGTTTACCAAATCATTTTCCCTAACCCTCTCACTTTGCACACCACCTCGACCAAAACACCCTATATCTGCCACTCTATCATCAAACACATTCAACAAACCTTCAAAATACTCACTCCATCTCCTTCTCACATCACCACTACTTGTTATCACCTCCCCATTTGCGCCCTTCACTGAAGTTCCCATTTGCTCCCTTGTCTTACGCACTTTATTTACCTCCTTCCAGAACATCTTTTTATTCTCCCTAAAATTTAATGATACTCTCTCACCCCAACTCTCATTTGCCCTTTTTTTCACCTCTTGCACCTTTCTCTTGACCTCCTGTCTCTTTCTTTTATACATCTCCCACTCAATTTCATTTTTTCCCTGCAAAAATCGTCCAAATGCCTCTCTCTTCTTTTTCACTAATACTCTTACTTCTTCATCCCACCACTCACTACCCTTTCTAATCAACCCACCTCCCACTCTTCTCATGCCACAAGCATCTTTTGCGCAATCCATCACTGATTCCCTAAATACATCCCATTCCTCCCCCACTCCCCTTACTTCCATTGTTCTCACCTTTTTCCATTCTGTACTCAGTCTCTCCTGGTACTTCCTCACACAAGTCTCCTTCCCAAGCTCACTTACTCTCACCACCCTCTTCACCCCAACATTCACTCTTCTTTTCTGAAAACCCATACAAATCTTCACCTTAGCCTCAATATATATATATATATATATATATATATATATATATATATATATATATATATATATATATATATATATATATATACATATATATATATATATATATATATATATATATATATATATATATATATATATACATATATATATATATATATATATATATATATATATATATATATATATATATATATATATACATACATATATATATATATATATATATATATATATATATATATATATATATATATACATATATATATATATATATATATATATATATATATATATATATATATATATATATATATATATATATATATATATATATATATATATATATATATATATATAGGCATATGATAGAGTTGATAGAGATGCTCTGTGGAAGGTATTAAGAATATATGGTGTGGGAGGAAAGTTGTTAGAAGCAGTGAAAAGTTTTTATCGAGGATGTAAGGCATGTGTACGTGTAGGAAGAGAGGAAAGTGATTGGTTCTCAGTGAATGTAGGTTTGCGGCAGGGGTGTGTGATGTCTCCATGGTTGTTTAATTTGTTTATGGATGGGGTTGTTAGGGAGGTAAATGCAAGAGTTTTGGAAAGAGGGGCAAGTATGAAGTCTGTTGGGGATGAGAGAGCTTGGGAAGTGAGTCAGTTGTTGTTCGCTGATGATACAGCGCTGGTGGCTGATTCATGTGAGAAACTGCAGAAGCTGGTGACTGAGTTTGGTAAAGTGTGTGGAAGAAGAAAGTTAAGAGTAAATGTGAATAAGAGCAAGGTTATTAGGTACAGTAGGGTTGAGGGTCAAGTCAATTGGGAGGTGAGTTTGAATGGAGAAAAACTGGAGGAAGTGAAGTGTTTTAGATATCTGGGAGTGGATCTGGCAGCGGATGGAACCATGGAAGCGGAAGTGGATCATAGGGTGGGGGAGGGGGCGAAAATTCTGGGGGCCTTGAAGAATGTGTGGAAGTCAAGAACATTATCTCGGAAAGCAAAAATGGGTATGTTTGAAGGAATAGTGGTTCCAACAATGTTGTATGGTTGCGAGGCGTGGGCTATGGATAGAGTTGTGCGCAGGAGGATGGATGTGCTGGAAATGAGATGTTTGAGGACAATGTGTGGTGTGAGGTGGTTTTGATCGAGTGAGTAACGTAAGGGTAAGAGAGATGTGTGGAAATAAAAAGAGCGTGGTTGAGAGAGCAGAAGAGGGTGTTTTGAAGTGGTTTGGGCACATGGAGAGAATGAGTGAGGAAAGATTGACCAAGAGGATATATGTGTCGGAGGTGGAGGGAACGAGGAGAAGAGGGAGACCAAATTGGAGGTGGAAAGATGGAGTGAAAAAGATTTTGTGTGATCGGGGCCTGAACATGCAGGAGGGTGAAAGGAGGGCAAGGAATAGAGTGAATTGGAGCGATGTGGTATACCGGGGTTGACGTGCTGTCAGTGGATTGAATCAAGGCATGTGAAGCGTCTGGGGTAAACCATGGAAAGCTGTGTAGGTATGTATATTTGCGTGTGTGGATGTATGTATATACATGTGTATGGGGGGGGTTGGGCCATTTCTTTCGTCTGTTTCCTTGCGCTACCTCGCAAACGCGGGAGACAGCGACAAAGTATAAAAAAAAAAAAAAAAAAAAAAAAAAAAATATATATATATATATATATATATATATATATATATATATGTATATTATCCCTGGGGATAGGGTGAAAGAATACTTCCCACGCATTCCTCGCGTGTCGTAGAAAGCGACTAGAGGGGACTCCCCTCCTTGTATTTTTTAACTTTCTAAAATGGGAAACAGAAGAAGGAGTCACGCGGGGAGTGCTCATCCTCCTCGAAGGCTCAGATTGGGGTGCCTAAATGTGTGTGGATGTAACCAAGATGTGAAAAAAGGAGAGATAGGTAGTATGTTTGAGGAAAGGAACCTGGATGTTTTGGCTCTGAGTGAAACGAAGCTCAAGGGTAAAGGGGAAGAGTGGTTTGGGAATGTCTTGGGAGTAAAGTCAGGGGTAAGTGAGAAGACAAGAGCAAGGGAAGGAGTAGCAATACTCCTGAAACAGGAGTTGTGGGAGTATGTGATAGAATGTAAGAAAGTAAATTCTCGATTAATATGGGTAAAACTGAAAGTTGATGGAGAGAGATGGGTGATTATTGGTGCATATGCACCTGGGCATGAGAAGAAAGATCATGAGAGGCAAGTGTTTTGGGAGCAGCTGAATGAGTGTGTTAGTGGTTTTGATGCACGAGACCGGGTTACAGTGATGGGTGATTTGAATGCAAAGGTGAGTAATGTGGCAGTTGAGGGAATAATTGGTATACATGGGGTGTTCAGTGTTGTAAATGGAAATGGTAAAGAGCTTGTAGATTTATGTGCTGAAAAAGGACTGATGATTGGGAATACCTGGTTTAAAAAGTGAGATATACATAAGTATACTTATGTAAGTAGGAGAGATGGCCAGAGAGCGTTATTGGATTACGTGTTAATTGACAGGCGCGCGAAAGAGAGACTTTTGGATGTTAATGTGCTGAGAGGTGCAACTGGAGGGATGTCTGATCATATATATATATATGGTGGCTGATTCATGTGAGAAACTGCAGAAGCTGGTGACTGAGTTTGGTAAAGTGTGTGGAAGAAGAAAGTTGAGAGTAAATGTGAATAAGAGCAAGGTTATTAGGTACAGTAGGGGTGAGGGTCAAGTCAATTGGGAGGTGAGTTTGAATGGAGAAAAACTGGAGGAAGTGAAGTGTTTTAGATATCTGGGAGTGGATCTGTCAGCGGATGGAACCATGGAAGCGGAAGTGGATCATAGGGTGGGGGAGGGGGCGAAAATTTTGGGAGCCTTGAAAAATGTGTGGAAGTCGAGAACATTATCTCGGAAAGCAAAAATGGGTATGTTTGAGGGAATAGTGGTTCCAACAATGTTGTATGGTTGCGAGGCGTGGGCTATGGATAGAGATGTGCGCAGGAGGATGGATGTGCTGGAAATGAGATGTTTGAGGACAATGTGTGGTGTGAGGTGGTTTGATCGAGTAAGTAACGTAAGGGTAAGAGAGATGTGTGGAAATAAAAAGAGCGTGGTTGAGAGAGCAGAAGAGGGGGTTTTGAAATGGTTTGGGCACATGGAGAGAATGAGTGAGGAGAGATTGACCAAGAGGATATATGTGTCGGAGGTGGAGGGAACGAGGAGAAGAGGGAGACCAAATTGGAGGTGGAAAGATGGAGTGAAAAAGATTTTGTGTGATCGGGGCCTGAACATGCAGGAGGGTGAAAGGAGGGCAAGAAATAGAGTGAATTGGAGTCATGTGGTATACAGGGGTTGACGTGCTGTCAGTGGATTGAAGCAAGGCATGTGAAGCGTCTGGGGTAAACCATGGAAAGCTGTGTAGGTATGTATATTTGCGTGTGTGGACGTGTGTATGTACATGTGTATGGGGGGGGGGGGGTCGGGCCATTTCTTTCGTCTGTTTCCTTGCGCTACCTCGCAAACGCGGGAGACAGCGACAAAGTATAAAAAAAAAAAAAAAAAAAATATATATATATATATATATATATATATATATATATATATATATATATATATACATATATATATATGATTTTACCACTGCGCACCCGAGAATCGAACCAGGCCACTGATAGGTTAAAACCTGTCCATCTTAAGCTAGGTCCCTGTGAATCCATGTTTAAGGAGGGTGAGACAGGCTGCTTACACTTCAGTCGCGAGGACGTTGGAGATCGTCTTAAGCATCCAGGTTATGTCTATATCTGAGAACACAGTGTTCTAAACTGAACAATTTCACCAAAGTGCGCCTGATAATAGAACTTGGGCCACATAGCGTACCACTCGACCATCGATTAGGTAAAACATATTTCGCTATTTTCATCAATATATGCTTCATACTGACGCTTTCTTTGTCGTTAACGTATCTAAGTTTCTTACGTCAGTTCAAATGATTTATTTTCTGTGCTACGCTCTTACAGAGAAGACACTTCTTTATTCTATCGTTCATCCTAGTCGACTTCGTTTTGGAAGACGACGGTCTATTACGCATAGGCATACAAGTTCTTTCTACTTTTCTAAAAGTTTTACCGAAGCTTTTCCAAACTTCATATCGATTCCACCGACGATATCATCCCATATTTTGCCAATCACGAGCAAATCTCACTAATGTTCTTTTAGACATGAAAAACATTGTCAGTGGAGTATTCCAGGGATATATCTTAGTCACCCTTGCTTTTCTTGGCGTACACAAATGTAATTGGCAGTTCCTGGCAAAAACTGAAGCTTCTGCTCCTGAGCATCTCCTAACTCCTATCAGTGACAAAGGGAAACCTTCCATGTCTGGGTTGTCGCGAATGTGCTATGTATGTGCAATGTGTGCCATAGTATTCCGCAGAGAGCAGATCCTTTACATGAACGATAAGAGTTTCCTTTTACTGGTCCTGGACTTAGACGTGTTACTAAATTTATAGACTTAGTTGCGTAAGTGGAGATCGGACTCCCTGAATGTCCATCAGAAAGCAGTAAAGATATGCTCGTCTAATACTTCTAAACTTATGACGAACCAGGTCAATTGGAGTGGTGTGCCGAAGGTTCACAAGCAAGTACGTCCTTAGAATGATACCGGGTGCCCATTTTCTTTGGCAGCTTTTGTAAAGTAAATGTATTTCAAATTCTTTATCCTCTTCTTTTAGGTTTTGTAGCACAAACAGCATTATTCCTTGCACGCCCTTCACCCTCCTGCAAGTTCAGGCCCCGATCGCTCAAAATCTTTTTCACTCCATCCTCCCACCTCCAATTTGGTCTCCCATTTCTCCTCGTTCCCTCCACCTCTGACACATATATCCTCTTGGTCAATCTTTCCGCACTCATTCTATCCATGTGACCAAACCATTTCAAAACACCCTCTTCTGCTCTCTCAACCACACTCTTTTTATTACCACACATCTCTCTAACCCTTACATTACTTAATCGATAAAACCATCTCACCACATATTGTCCTCCAACATCTCATTTCCAACACATCTACCCTCCTCCGCACAACTCTTTCTATAGCCCACGCCTCGCAACCATATGACATTGTTGGAACCGCTATTCCTTCAAACATACCCATTTTTGCTTTCCGAGATAATGTTCTCGCCTTCCACACATTTTTTCAACGCTCCCAGACCTTTCGCCCCCTCCCCCACCCTGTGACTCACTTCCGCTTCCATGGTTCCATCCGCTGCCAAATCCACTCCCAGATATCTAAAACACTTCACTTGCTCCAGTTTTTCTCCATTCAAACACCTCCCAATTGACTTGTCCCTCAACCCTACTGTACCTAACAACCTTGCTCTTATTCACATTTATTCTTAGCTTTCTTCTTTCACACATTTTACCAAACTCAGTCACTAGCTTCTGCAGTTTCTCACACGAATCAGCCACCAGCGCTTTATCATCAGCGAACAGCTGACTCACTTCCCAAGCCCTCTCATCCACAACAGACCGCATATTCTCCACTCTCTCCAAAACTCTTGCATTCACCTCCCTAACAACCCCATTCATAAACAAATTAAACAACCACGCAGACATCACGTCCCCCTGCCGCAAACCTACATTCACTGAGAACCAATCACTTTCCTCTCTTCGTACTCGTACACATGCCTTACATCCTCGATAAAAACTTTTCACTGCTTCTAACAACTTGCCTCCCACACCATATATTCTTAATACCTTCCACAGAGCATCTCTATCAACTCTATCATATGCCTTCTCCAGATCCATAAATGCTACATACAAATCCATTTGCTTTTCTAAGTATTTCTCACATACATTCTTCAAAGCAAACACCTGATCCACACATCCTCTACCACTTCTGAAACCACACTGCTCTTCCCCAATCTGATGCTCTGTACATGCCTTCACCCTCTCAATCAATATCCTCCCATATAATTTACCAGGAATACTCAAAAAAACTTATACCTCTGTAATTTGAGCACTCACTCTTATCCCCTTTGCCTTTGTACAATGGCACTATGTACGCATTCCGCCAATCCTCAGGCACCTCACCATGAGTCATACATACATTAAATAACCTTACCAACCAGTCAACAATACAGTCACCCCCTTTTTTAATAAATTCCACTGCAATACCATCCAAACCTGCTGCCTTGCCGGCTTTCATCTTCCGCAAAGCTTTTACTACCTCTTCTCTGTTTACCAAATCATTTTCCCTAACCCTCTCACTTTGCACACCACCTCGACCAAAACACCCTATATCTGCCACTCTATCATCAAACACATTCAACAAACCTTCAAAATACTCACTCCATCTCCTTCTCACATCACCACTACTTGTTATCACCTCCCCATTTGCGCCCTTCACTGAAGTTCCCATTTGCTCCCTTGTCTTACGCACTTTATTTACCTCCTTCCAGAACATCTTTTTATTCTCCCTAAAATTTAATGATACTCTCTCACCCCAACTCTCATTTGCCCTTTTTTTCACCTCTTGCACCTTTCTCTTGACCTCCTGTCTCTTTCTTTTATACATCTCCCACTCAATTTCATTTTTTCCCTGCAAAAATCGTCCAAATGCCTCTCTCTTCTTTTTCACTAATACTCTTACTTCTTCATCCCACCACTCACTACCCTTTCTAATCAACCCACCTCCCACTCTTCTCATGCCACAAGCATCTTTTGCGCAATCCATCACTGATTCCCTAAATACATCCCATTCCTCCCCCACTCCCCTTACTTCCATTGTTCTCACCTTTTTCCATTCTGTACTCAGTCTCTCCTGGTACTTCCTCACACAAGTCTCCTTCCCAAGCTCACTTACTCTCACCACCCTCTTCACCCCAACATTCACTCTTCTTTTCTGAAAACCCATACAAATCTTCACCTTAGCCTCAATATATATATATATATATATATATATATATATATATATATATATATATATATATATATATATATATATATATATATACATATATATATATATATATATATATATATATATATATATATATATATATATATACATATATATATATATATATATATATATATATATATATATATATATATATATATATATACATACATATATATATATATATATATATATATATATATATATATATATATATATATACATATATATATATATATATATATATATATATATATATATATATATATATATATATATATATATATATATATATATATATATATATATATATATATATATAGGCATATGATAGAGTTGATAGAGATGCTCTGTGGAAGGTATTAAGAATATATGGTGTGGGAGGAAAGTTGTTAGAAGCAGTGAAAAGTTTTTATCGAGGATGTAAGGCATGTGTACGTGTAGGAAGAGAGGAAAGTGATTGGTTCTCAGTGAATGTAGGTTTGCGGCAGGGGTGTGTGATGTCTCCATGGTTGTTTAATTTGTTTATGGATGGGGTTGTTAGGGAGGTAAATGCAAGAGTTTTGGAAAGAGGGGCAAGTATGAAGTCTGTTGGGGATGAGAGAGCTTGGGAAGTGAGTCAGTTGTTGTTCGCTGATGATACAGCGCTGGTGGCTGATTCATGTGAGAAACTGCAGAAGCTGGTGACTGAGTTTGGTAAAGTGTGTGGAAGAAGAAAGTTAAGAGTAAATGTGAATAAGAGCAAGGTTATTAGGTACAGTAGGGTTGAGGGTCAAGTCAATTGGGAGGTGAGTTTGAATGGAGAAAAACTGGAGGAAGTGAAGTGTTTTAGATATCTGGGAGTGGATCTGGCAGCGGATGGAACCATGGAAGCGGAAGTGGATCATAGGGTGGGGGAGGGGGCGAAAATTCTGGGGGCCTTGAAGAATGTGTGGAAGTCAAGAACATTATCTCGGAAAGCAAAAATGGGTATGTTTGAAGGAATAGTGGTTCCAACAATGTTGTATGGTTGCGAGGCGTGGGCTATGGATAGAGTTGTGCGCAGGAGGATGGATGTGCTGGAAATGAGATGTTTGAGGACAATGTGTGGTGTGAGGTGGTTTTGATCGAGTGAGTAACGTAAGGGTAAGAGAGATGTGTGGAAATAAAAAGAGCGTGGTTGAGAGAGCAGAAGAGGGTGTTTTGAAGTGGTTTGGGCACATGGAGAGAATGAGTGAGGAAAGATTGACCAAGAGGATATATGTGTCGGAGGTGGAGGGAACGAGGAGAAGAGGGAGACCAAATTGGAGGTGGAAAGATGGAGTGAAAAAGATTTTGTGTGATCGGGGCCTGAACATGCAGGAGGGTGAAAGGAGGGCAAGGAATAGAGTGAATTGGAGCGATGTGGTATACCGGGGTTGACGTGCTGTCAGTGGATTGAATCAAGGCATGTGAAGCGTCTGGGGTAAACCATGGAAAGCTGTGTAGGTATGTATATTTGCGTGTGTGGATGTATGTATATACATGTGTATGGGGGGGGTTGGGCCATTTCTTTCGTCTGTTTCCTTGCGCTACCTCGCAAACGCGGGAGACAGCGACAAAGTATAAAAAAAAAAAAAAAAAAAAAAAAAAAAAATATATATATATATATATATATATATATATATATATATATGTATATTATCCCTGGGGATAGGGTGAAAGAATACTTCCCACGCATTCCTCGCGTGTCGTAGAAAGCGACTAGAGGGGACTCCCCTCCTTGTATTTTTTAACTTTCTAAAATGGGAAACAGAAGAAGGAGTCACGCGGGGAGTGCTCATCCTCCTCGAAGGCTCAGATTGGGGTGCCTAAATGTGTGTGGATGTAACCAAGATGTGAAAAAAGGAGAGATAGGTAGTATGTTTGAGGAAAGGAACCTGGATGTTTTGGCTCTGAGTGAAACGAAGCTCAAGGGTAAAGGGGAAGAGTGGTTTGGGAATGTCTTGGGAGTAAAGTCAGGGGTAAGTGAGAAGACAAGAGCAAGGGAAGGAGTAGCAATACTCCTGAAACAGGAGTTGTGGGAGTATGTGATAGAATGTAAGAAAGTAAATTCTCGATTAATATGGGTAAAACTGAAAGTTGATGGAGAGAGATGGGTGATTATTGGTGCATATGCACCTGGGCATGAGAAGAAAGATCATGAGAGGCAAGTGTTTTGGGAGCAGCTGAATGAGTGTGTTAGTGGTTTTGATGCACGAGACCGGGTTACAGTGATGGGTGATTTGAATGCAAAGGTGAGTAATGTGGCAGTTGAGGGAATAATTGGTATACATGGGGTGTTCAGTGTTGTAAATGGAAATGGTAAAGAGCTTGTAGATTTATGTGCTGAAAAAGGACTGATGATTGGGAATACCTGGTTTAAAAAGTGAGATATACATAAGTATACTTATGTAAGTAGGAGAGATGGCCAGAGAGCGTTATTGGATTACGTGTTAATTGACAGGCGCGCGAAAGAGAGACTTTTGGATGTTAATGTGCTGAGAGGTGCAACTGGAGGGATGTCTGATCATATATATATATATGGTGGCTGATTCATGTGAGAAACTGCAGAAGCTGGTGACTGAGTTTGGTAAAGTGTGTGGAAGAAGAAAGTTGAGAGTAAATGTGAATAAGAGCAAGGTTATTAGGTACAGTAGGGGTGAGGGTCAAGTCAATTGGGAGGTGAGTTT
Source organism: Panulirus ornatus (assembly GCF_036320965.1). Lineage (NCBI taxonomy): Eukaryota > Metazoa > Arthropoda > Malacostraca > Decapoda > Palinuridae > Panulirus > Panulirus ornatus. Next base: position 20,219,059 of record NC_092253.1, read on the forward strand.
GAATGGAGAAAAACTGGAGGAAGTGAAGTGTTTTAGATATCTGGGAGTGGATCTGTCAGCGGATGGAACCATGGAAGCGGAAGTGGATCATAGGGTGGGGGAGGGGGCGAAAATTTTGGGAGCCTTGAAAAATGTGTGGAAGTCGAGAACATTATCTCGGAAAGCAAAAATGGGTATGTTTGAGGGAATAGTGGTTCCAACAATGTTGTATGGTTGCGAGGCGTGGGCTATGGATAGAGATGTGCGCAGGAGGATGGATGTGCTGGAAATGAGATGTTTGAGGACAATGTGTGGTGTGAGGTGGTTTGATCGAGTAAGTAACGTAAGGGTAAGAGAGATGTGTGGAAATAAAAAGAGCGTGGTTGAGAGAGCAGAAGAGGGGGTTTTGAAATGGTTTGGGCACATGGAGAGAATGAGTGAGGAGAGATTGACCAAGAGGATATATGTGTCGGAGGTGGAGGGAACGAGGAGAAGAGGGAGACCAAATTGGAGGTGGAAAGATGGAGTGAAAAAGATTTTGTGTGATCGGGGCCTGAACATGCAGGAGGGTGAAAGGAGGGCAAGAAATAGAGTGAATTGGAGTCATGTGGTATACAGGGGTTGACGTGCTGTCAGTGGATTGAAGCAAGGCATGTGAAGCGTCTGGGGTAAACCATGGAAAGCTGTGTAGGTATGTATATTTGCGTGTGTGGACGTGTGTATGTACATGTGTATGGGGGGGGGGGGGTGGGGCCATTTCTTTCGTCTGTTTCCTTGCGCTACCTCGCAAACGCGGGAGACAGCGACAAAGTATAAAAAAAAAAAAAAAAAAAAATATATATATATATATATATATATATATATATATATATATATATATATATACATATATATATATGATTTTACCACTGCGCACCCGAGAATCGAACCAGGCCACTGATAGGTTAAAACCTGTCCATCTTAAGCTAGGTCCCTGTGAATCCATGTTTAAGGAGGGTGAGACAGGCTGCTTACACTTCAGTCGCGAGGACGTTGGAGATCGTCTTAAGCATCCAGGTTATGTCTATATCTGAGAACACAGTGTTCTAAACTGAACAATTTCACCAAAGTGCGCCTGATAATAGAACTTGGGCCACATAGCGTACCACTCGACCATCGATTAGGTAAAACATATTTCGCTATTTTCATCAATATATGCTTCATACTGACGCTTTCTTTGTCGTTAACGTATCTAAGTTTCTTACGTCAGTTCAAATGATTTATTTTCTGTGCTACGCTCTTACAGAGAAGACACTTCTTTATTCTATCGTTCATCCTAGTCGACTTCGTTTTGGAAGACGACGGTCTATTACGCATAGGCATACAAGTTCTTTCTACTTTTCTAAAAGTTTTACCGAAGCTTTTCCAAACTTCATATCGATTCCACCGACGATATCATCCCATATTTTGCCAATCACGAGCAAATCTCACTAATGTTCTTTTAGACATGAAAAACATTGTCAGTGGAGTATTCCAGGGATATATCTTAGTCACCCTTGCTTTTCTTGGCGTACACAAATGTAATTGGCAGTTCCTGGCAAAAACTGAAGCTTCTGCTCCTGAGCATCTCCTAACTCCTATCAGTGACAAAGGGAAACCTTCCATGTCTGGGTTGTCGCGAATGTGCTATGTATGTGCAATGTGTGCCATAGTATTCCGCAGAGAGCAGATCCTTTACATGAACGATAAGAGTTTCCTTTTACTGGTCCTGGACTTAGACGTGTTACTAAATTTATAGACTTAGTTGCGTAAGTGGAGATCGGACTCCCTGAATGTCCATCAGAAAGCAGTAAAGATATGCTCGTCTAATACTTCTAAACTTATGACGAACCAGGTCAATTGGAGTGGTGTGCCGAAGGTTCACAAGCAAGTACGTCCTTAGAATGATACCGGGTGCCCATTTTCTTTGGCAGCTTTTGTAAAGTAAATGTATTTCAAATTCTTTATCCTCTTCTTTTAGGTTTTGTAGCACAAACAGCATTATTCCTTGCACGCCCTTCACCCTCCTGCAAGTTCAGGCCCCGATCGCTCAAAATCTTTTTCACTCCATCCTCCCACCTCCAATTTGGTCTCCCATTTCTCCTCGTTCCCTCCACCTCTGACACATATATCCTCTTGGTCAATCTTTCCGCACTCATTCTATCCATGTGACCAAACCATTTCAAAACACCCTCTTCTGCTCTCTCAACCACACTCTTTTTATTACCACACATCTCTCTAACCCTTACATTACTTAATCGATAAAACCATCTCACCACATATTGTCCTCCAACATCTCATTTCCAACACATCTACCCTCCTCCGCACAACTCTTTCTATAGCCCACGCCTCGCAACCATATGACATTGTTGGAACCGCTATTCCTTCAAACATACCCATTTTTGCTTTCCGAGATAATGTTCTCGCCTTCCACACATTTTTTCAACGCTCCCAGACCTTTCGCCCCCTCCCCCACCCTGTGACTCACTTCCGCTTCCATGGTTCCATCCGCTGCCAAATCCACTCCCAGATATCTAAAACACTTCACTTGCTCCAGTTTTTCTCCATTCAAACACCTCCCAATTGACTTGTCCCTCAACCCTACTGTACCTAACAACCTTGCTCTTATTCACATTTATTCTTAGCTTTCTTCTTTCACACATTTTACCAAACTCAGTCACTAGCTTCTGCAGTTTCTCACACGAATCAGCCACCAGCGCTTTATCATCAGCGAACAGCTGACTCACTTCCCAAGCCCTCTCATCCACAACAGACCGCATATTCTCCACTCTCTCCAAAACTCTTGCATTCACCTCCCTAACAACCCCATTCATAAACAAATTAAACAACCACGCAGACATCACGTCCCCCTGCCGCAAACCTACATTCACTGAGAACCAATCACTTTCCTCTCTTCGTACTCGTACACATGCCTTACATCCTCGATAAAGACATGGGTGCAAGTTAAGAATATCACCAGTGTGGCTGTGTCCCGCTGCAGTCTAACAATTAGTAATAATGAACTATACAGGAAACCACGGCCACAGACCCACAACAAACAGTTCGTACACCAACCTAAATGAATTATGATGATAAATCATATCTATAAACCTGCCAGCGCAAAAACATTATCCACCAATCGAGTAATGAGTTATTTATGTATGTACGTATTAATCTATGATAAAGAATTCTTAAAGTCACGTAACACCGAGAAATTTCCCTTTTTCCCTTTACTTTTTCATTTTTCTTCCCTTTAAAAATATTTTTTTTCCCAGAAAACGGGAAATTTCTCTTGATCTGGCACGCTACTCTATATACACCGACTCATTTGTGATCCACTCGCTCAGTTTTCTACGAATATGATATGAAAATTTTATCATTTGGTATTGACGCTGACGTAAGGATAAAGCTAAAATTAAATGAGTATAAATGACGTAAATATATAACTTTTCTTTCTTACTTTCTGAAATATGTCAAGTATGAACCAACACATAAAGGTTTCCCAATGAATGATGCTTCGGGTTAGGCTGGACGTACCGACACAGAAGCCTAGAAGGAAAGATCAACAAGACTTTTTCTGGGCTGACCTTGCCCTCAGCTGTTACTTTCACCCCTCAGCCACAACATGTGTGTCAGGTGTTTACCTCAAAAGGTTACTGAAGACCTCCACAGGCTGCACTTTCCCCCCTCAGATGTTAAAAATGGCTACATGATTATATGCTATCATGAGGTAGACGTTGGCTTTGTTTATATTCATCCCGTTGCGTAGCTTGTCTCCCTGACCTCGGGAATGCTTGTCTCCCTGGCCTCGGGAGTGCTTGTCTCCCTGGCCTCGGGAGTGCTTGTCTCCCTGGCCTCGGGAGTGCTTGTCTCCCTGGCCTCGGGAGTGCTTGTCTCCCTGGCCTCGGGAGTGCTTTTCTCCCTGGCCTCGGGAGTGCTTGTCTCCCTGGCCTCGGGAGTGCTTGTCTCCCTGGCCTCGGGAGTGCTTGTCTCCCTGGCCTCGGGAGTGCTTGTCTCCCTGGCCTCGGGAGTGCTTGTCTCCCTGGCCTCGGGAGTGCTTGTCTCCCTGGCCTCGGGAGTGCTTGTCTCCCTGGCCTCGGGAGTGCTTGTCTCCCTGGCCTCGGGAGTGCTTGTTTGCTCATTCATATACTCTCCATACAGTAAGACTCAGGTCGATTAGAGTAGGGCAATATTTCAATAAAGTGAAAAGTAATTTTCATTCATCATCTACCATCACTAATATCTGATTATCATGTTCTTAATTTGTTACGTCTTTTGGTTTTGATAACCAGAGCTGTGGTTATGCAGCACCAACAACCTATCAAACAGAGACGCTTAAAACATTCTCCCAATTCCTCACACTCCCAGCAAAACGCCTAGCAAGCAACTACAAAAATACTTATTCTTCTTTCTACAACTACACAACCCTACAATGAGACAGACATCAAGGACACATCGAGGAAGACTCCTAATACTTGAGCATCTTATTCGCAAGTATCACTCAAGAGTACATATTGGATCACAGACAAAGGACACATTCTTGACGTACGATCCATAGAAATAAAACCACACAACACTTCAACATAATCAGCACTTGCATACCCATGATCATCCCGGTAAGAGCCAAGGCCTAATGCTTTTCCCGTCTAAACGATGTGGGATATTTAGATTAACATCAAGGACTATTTCTCGATTGTTATGACCATTCACCAAACACCCTCGGCGTATTTTCCGTTGATACCTGACCTCTACCACTATACATACGCTATTTTTGCCCACTTTAGGGATTTGTAACTACAATCTCATTTCTATCACTTCTGGTTGAGTGCGTCCCTCTTCTGTTCCTCCCGCGAAACGCTAACTTCGGCACTCTGGCAGAGGTTAGCGGTTATCCCCGTACGTTATCTTTACTGACTTTCCCAAGAATAACTCAAGCTGTGCTGAGCTTATAGCGGAGGTTATTTTGGCTGGGATGGGGTCCTACATTCCTTTTTATATTAAATCTTTCTGCCACAATTATGTTTTGATGGTTACTGCCCTGCATCGTGTCGCATCAGGGACAAGGCGTATTGGGCCATTAAACTCTTCCATTCGGGCCCACTCAAGATTTGACCGTTATGATACCTTCTTGTTTCCTCCAACAGATAAGCTGTGAAGATCATCTTTCCCCATTCATCTTTGCCTCTTCCTATAACCTTTCTACCTTTAAGAGTCAGGTCAACAAACACCCTTGGAGTTCTGAATAGTTTCAACTTTCTTTTCCTCTCGCCCTTTTCAGTTCCATCCAAAATGGTCGTGAACGGAGGAGCATGATTTACCGGTTACTGTAGGAAAGAGCTCCTCTCATCACTTGTCCTTCGAGACACGCTCCCCAACTGTAAGAATTATAGGAGAATTAACTGCATAATTAGAATACTAAGAACTTTGCTCTGCAAACCAATCGTACGTCTACCCACTACACTTGCTCAACTACAGGTCTGCCCAACCACTGCAGCCAAGGCTGTCGCACATTAAAGAAGATCCACTCATATAGTACCAGTCCAGCCTCCACTTATGAAGCAATCCCGACCCGTTCAAATGACATTTCTCTCTCAAAAAACGTATAAATAAGAATTAGCCACAAACCAAGCTCACTCCTAAACAGCAAATTCTTGAAGAACACGAGCAAAATCCATCCACATTCAACTGCCCATCCACCCTTCACTCGCATCGATTCAAACAGTGCAATTAAAAACGTTTAAGAACTCCCCAGCCACAGGCCATGCCAACATATCGAACTTTCACATAAAACACAATGACCCATTTGCAATACAAGCGTTTGTATTTACCCTCACTTACTGGTTATACAACAAAACCCTAACTTCAGGAAACTTGCCAACATAATATCATTCCTAAAACTCTCCATATCACCCAACTCCCGCGCCTTCTCCTGTACCTGTATCACTTGTATCCTCAGTATCCAAACTCTGTGAAAATATGACCAACAACATAATCATACAAAATACCCCACTCTCATCTGCACAGCATGGCTTCAGACCCAAGCATTCTACCATCACACTACACACCGAGATCACACAACATATCACAACCTCCACAGTATTAGTGGCAGTAAACATTAACAAAGGATTTGACACTGTCCCCCGAAAGCATCATCACACATAAAATACTTGATACCAACACCACCCACATCAGTGACAAAAACCGGTTGGCCAGTATCATAGCCGGCCGCCATGGCAGAGTCACTGACAATGGCTTCACCTCTGAAATACAAACTCTACAATGGAGTTTCCCAAGGAGCAGTTCCTTCTCCCTTCCATGTCGTCTTGTACTACCTCCCATTAGCTCAGGCAGACCTCAGCATGAAGGGTTTTTCGTATGTAGACGACCTCACAGCTACATCACAACAATCCTGACAACATGGGAGCAACATCAAACATATGGCACTACAATACACAACTACTAGTATGGCTCATCCAGAACAGAATGTCTGCGTCTCCACAGAAGTCTTCAATCAGTCTTTTAACCCCAGACAGGCATGAATCCAACTCATACCCTCCATCATTCTGAATGGACAGTCACTCCCAGTGAACAAAACACCAGCTGTTCTGAGCATACAAGCATCACATATAACACACACGAGGCAATCACATCCCACACAAGTGATATCAACAGAAAAACAACAAACTCAGAACAATAACTGGCACCAGATTTGGACAAGAAAAGGAATCTCTCAACATCCTATACAAACAATTCATAAGCTGCGCCTCATCTGCTTGGTCTGCCATCCTGCCAAAAGCAAGAGCAAATATAAGAATAATTACTGATTGCCTGCCAACCATAGACCCCTCAACACCGTCACGGTAAAACAAAGATCCTCTCAGTGTTATACCTCCTCAACTTAACTCTCAGGTCTATGTAACATCTCTAGATTCCTCCCACCCAAATCATTCTATAACTAACCATCAATGCCCAGGTAAAAGACAGAACAACTCACTCCTGCCTTACACTTCAGTAACCTCTTCTCACAGGTCCCTCCTCCCCCAGCAAATATAACAGTTAGATCTGCTGATTCTCAAAGCCAGGCAACATATGCTGTACTTGAAGTGAGGGAGCTGAACCACACGGAAAAGTCAAACCAGAGATTAATCTTTGAAACAATAATACCGCGGTGTCAATTCATAAGATCAATAATGGTAACCAACTGGTGTGTGTGTGAATGACGAAATGTTTCTAGCTTTCCTCAATACCGCATCGGCCAAGGCAAGTGTGTTATGAGTACATCAGGTCAGCTGAGGTGGAAACTTGATATACCACCACAAGGCCCCTCACCATGACCAACATGCTGAGGTCGAAACTGATACTTTGATGTCAACAAAAATGAAAACATTCACATGTACTTGCAAACAGGAGCATAAATATATAGTTGCAGAGATATCCTTACACAATGATGAACACGTTTAGGTATTCACACACACACACACACCCACACACATACACACACACACACACACACACACACACAATGATGCATGTAGAGGCGCAAGATAAACATAGGGGAAGACATGCACAACCACACAGGCAGGAAGGTAAATATAGTCATGGTCCACACGTGAACCTGTGTTTTGGTATGTCAGAAATACCTTCGAGTACGTCAAGAGAGAAGTGCTCAAAGGATTATGTCAGCATAGATCAGATCCACACTTGGGTATGCAGTTAAGGCAGCATGTTGATCTGATTGCTAGACTCGGGCAACATAATACTGCACTTGAAGTAAGGGAGAAGTCATGCGGTCATAGATTCGTTCAAGTTGAGAGAAAAGAAGGGTGAAATGAGACATGATTATAACTTTTAAGTTTCTCAGTGGATTCTGAAAATGTCGACATGGAACGTTTCTTGAGATAGGCTGAAACCAATGAACTTTGTGAACACAACAGTGACAGGAGTCAGAGAAGACGTACTGAAATACTTGAAAAGTGAACAGTAAAGGAAGAATAGGACAAAGGAATAACGAAATGATTAAATAAGGAAATGAGGATATGAAGGAATGAGGGAATAAGGAAATGATTAAATAAGGGAATGAGGATATGAAGGAATGAGGGAATAAGGAAATGATTAAATAAAGAAATGAGGATATGAAGGAATGAGGGAATAAGGAAACAAGGAAATGAGGGAATGAGTGAATGTGGAATGAAGAAATGAGGGAATGAGAAAAAGAGGGAATAAGGTTGAGGAAATAAGAAAAGTGGGAATGAGAAAATAATGAGAAAATGAGGAAATGAGGAAATGAAATGAGGGAATAAGGACAAAAGAAATGAGGAAATGGAGAAATGAGGGAATGAGGAAATAAGGGAATGAGGAAAAAAAAGGAAAGTAGGAGATGAAAGATACGGTCCCATGACTGTAACAATTCATTCTCTTTATGCACAAATCAACATCCAGAGTTAGTTATCACAGACACACACAAGTTACTCCCTGTGTGTGTGTGTGTGAGGTATGCACGTAGCTGCAGGAACCAAAGGCACTTCATAGTATGGTATCTGGTCATCTGGGCACCAGCCCGAATGCTTAGATGTGAAGGGAAAACGTCTGATAACTGACGTATTATTCACTGAGGAAATCGTAAACTGCGTCTGTGAGGGTAGTCATGACTTTGTTATGTACCGGAGATGGAAGAACGTTATGGGGCTGTGTAGGGGGTATGATAGGCGATGAAAAAGGAGAGAAGGTGGGTCAAGAATAGGTGATGAAAGAATGAAGGAGAGTTAGAGAGGATGGAGGAAAGTGGAGGGTGGGTGAAGGACGGTGATGGAGGGAGGAAAAGGGAGATGGAGAGGGTGATGGAATCTGGCAGAAGGGATATGAAGCCTGTGAGGAAGAGGAGCACGACATGGACCCAGATGGGTCCATATGGGCAGAATGCATGGGTGTAGGACCGTGGACTTGTCTGGGTGTGGCATTGACCTGAATGATGACTTAAGGAACGTGAGTGGATCAGGATAGGCTGTGGACAGTCAAGCATGGGCAGACCAGGTGGACATAAGTGTGCCTGGCGGGAGATGGTTAAACTGAGGAGCATGTGGATGGTTGTGGATGGTCTTGGCTGGGTGTGTTTGGTCGTGGACGGACTTGGTTAGGTATGGGAGGTCGTTAATGGATTCGGCTGGGTGTGGATGGTTGTGAATGATCTTGGCTGGATGTGGATGGTTATGGATGGACGTGGCTGGGTGTGGAGGTTCGTTGATGAACTTGGTTATTTGTGTATGGTCGTGGGTGGACTTGGCTGGATGCTGGTGGTCTTGAATAGACTCAACAAGGTGTGGATAATCGTGGATTAATTTGGCTAGGTTTGGATGGTTGTGGACAGATTTGGCTGGGTATGGTAGTCGTGGACAGACTTGACTGAGTGTGGATGGTTTTGCGCGTGGACATGGCTGCGTGTGGGAGCTCTGGATGAAGATGGATGTTCTGAAAAGTCTTGCGAATGATGATGGAAGATTTGAGAGAGGTATGAAAGAACGTGGTTGGCTCTGGAAGGATAGGCATGGCTCTGGAGAGATGCGCATTACTATGGAAGAATGGATATTGTTTTAGGAGGTTGTGGATGAGACTGGAAGAACAAGAATGGCTCTAGAATGAATGCATAAGTCTGAAAGGACAGTAAATCTAGAAGTACGTAGATGAATCTGAAGGACGAGAATAATTCTAGAAGTACGTGAATGACTCTGGAATGACGTAAATGATGCTGGAGGGAAGTGGCTGGTTCTGGAAGAAGTGGATAACTCTAGATCAACATGTCTTAGGAAGGCTGTAATTGACTCTGGAAGGTCGTGGCTGGCTCTAGATATTCTTGGAAAACGTGGATGTCCCTGGAAGGAAATGCATGGCTCTCGGAGGACATGAATGCCTTCAGAAGGACGCGGCTTGGTTCTGCAAGGAAGCGGATATCTTTGGAAGGGGACGAGTGGCTCTGGAAGGCTGTTGTTTCTAGAAAGATGTGGACAATGCTGAAAGAACACGAATGGCTCTGGAACGATGCAGACTGTTTGGAGGGGCATGTACGAGACCAGAATAACATGAATGGCTCTGGTAGGACTTGGATGACTCCGAAGGGCGTGAATGGCTATGGAAGGATCCTGAAAATACACGAAAAGCTCTGAGAGAGCGTGACTGGCCCTGGAAGAAATGAAATGCCTCTGTAAGGGTGTGGCTGCCTTTGCCAGAATATAAATGGCTCCGGAAGGACGAGGATCGATGTACAGGGACTTTGGTGGGCTTGTGTGTGTGTGTGTGTGTGTGTCTGTGTGTGCGCGCGTCCATGAGGCAGTGAGCGAGCAACCTAACCTTGCTGGTACAGCTAGACTAATGGGTGGCAAGTGCCAGGTGCTGGGGGAGGGGAGGGTCTCCTCCCCCTAGTCCGAATATGATTACCCTTACTGTCCTCATCACGTGACTCAAATTGGTCCCACCTAAAACGAAAAAAAAAAAAAGGAATTGTGGCTGTGATTGGATGTAGTTCCTGCTGCTGCTGCTGCTGCTGCCTCCTGCTGTAACAGTACATCTCACAGCTTAATCTGCTCACGTGCCTGACCATTCTTACCAAAGAAGGTCGCAGAGAGGGAAGGTCTTGGCCGTGTTTATGAACGAGCATTTGGCGTCGGATGTGAGTGATTACAGGGGCCGTCTGTAGAGGGGACCAGGGATGTGATGCGTCTACTGTGAGTCGAGGATAGTCACACGGGATCACCTGGGCGGTCCGCGGAATTGATGGCTGATTATACACGAAAATTCCCGGGTAAGGCAGGTCAGGCGTCGCTGTGTGGAAGACACAGTCTCTCTCTCGGTGTTGCTGAACTCGAATCATTTACTTGAACAGAACAGTGACAAGGAGAATGCGTTTTGCCCCGTCG